>NW_027205925.1:0-10708 GCF_024711535.1 Dipodomys merriami | reverse complement strand
CCCCTAGCTGTTCCTTCTACTGTAATTACTAGTTTTGAAAAAGCAAAACACCTGGCCCTGAAACCAGGAACTGCCCATTGCTTTAGGTCAAGAAATTGTTACAGGAGTACTTACAGTTTTGTTTTGGGAACGTTTGTGACGTATGAGCTTGCAAAATAAAATAACTGCTAAGTTTTTCTATACACCACCTTGCTTGAATCTGCTCTAAAAGAATGCATTTTTTTACCTTTATAAATCCTGAGCTATTTGAGTTTGGGACTGCTCATTCCCTAGATGAGTTAACCCTGGCTGGTCAATTGAATAAACTATCTTTTAAGATACTGGTCAGCGTCTGTGACTTTGTCCAGGGGGTCAGTCCACTTCATCTAGATGCCCCAGTGAGATCCTATTCTCGCCTGAACAGGACGACCCCTGTCATGACCTGACTTCTGTGTCAGGGGACAGGCCACATGGCTGCACCTAGTGGAAGGCCTTGAGAGACATTCCTCAGTCCCAGGTGCCCTTGCTCTGTGAAACCCCTGAAATGAACTCTGGAGTTTGTTCTACCAGTAAATTTCTGCCTGTAATCATCATGTAAAAATATAAATGAGTTGTTTTAAATTCCCAAGAAAAGTCATCAAGTTTTGGTGTTAGCAAAAACTTGAAAATTAAAGTTCTTCTTCAAAATAAAGCAATATTCCTTCACATTTTTGATAAGTCAGATAATTGGATTACAATATGAACAGCTTAATGCATTAAAACACCAGATCTTTGGTTTTCCGTAATATCCAAGTTACTATTCACTGGCAGAAATTTCTTCGGTTGTCTGGCCTCAGTCCCTCCTGCTGCTAGAAATTTACTTTCTCCCCTGAATCCCCTTTTCCCTGGGGAAAGAATAGCCATGGGTACAAAACTGTGAAATCAGAAAACAAAACAAAATTATTGATAAAGGGCAAAAACCTCCTGGTAAAGAAAAATCCCAGACAAAGGCTGACTAGTAGTCAGCTTTTGTCCCTTCCCCATCCTTGATAAAAAAAGCAAAAGAACATCTCTCCCTCACTCAATTTACCAAACTGGCAGCTTTGCAAAAGGCTATTGACAACCAAAGCTTATCACCAGCTGCATTAAAGAGCTGTTAGGAGCTTATAATAAAAATAATTTCTAAAGTAGTGTCAATAGCTTTGATAGTATTGATCATGCTGACCAAGTCAAGATTATGTTTTGCCTATGCTCCTGTGAGTCAAGGCTATGTTTCTGCCATGTTTTGCTTCTATAACCTTGCTTTCTTGCCTTGGTAACAAGGCCTTAAGCCCACCAATTGAAGACCACCGCTGAGTGGTCCCACTATGAGTGGCCTATTACAAATGATTACATATGATATTACCATAAAGATCAAATTAATTTAAAGGTCATATAACTGTAACCAATGAAAAATTCACCAAACCTGCCTTGCATAGCTTGTATATATAACTCTATCTAACCTACCCCTATAAAAACCCATCCTACCCTGAGCTCAAGGCTGTTCTCCTACTTTCCCAGTGGTAGGAAGTGGTCCCATGTGGTGGTAATAAAGTTCCTAGATCCTTTATCTGGGTTTCATGAAGTCTCTTTTGGATCCAGGATATAATAGATGTAGGCCCAAGTGAGATCCAGGACCCCAGGCCTTGAGCTCAGGGACTTTGGACTGGTGTCAGAAGGGCCACTCCCTAGGGGATGGCTGTGGAGAGAAGTTCCTAACAGGAACTTAGAACTCAAAAGCCTCTAGAGGTAACTTGAAATGCCTGGCCAGGTATAGTGGAAGCGGCAGAAAGGGAGGTGGGATGCAGCAGAACTCCCAGCCACGGAGGAGTTTGGGATGCGCTTCTCCCCAGTGGAGGCAGATTAGGGTTCTTAACCTGGAGTCTGGCCTCACTTGGGTTGTCTTATTTGTTTTGTCTGTCTGTTAGAGGTGCCTTCTGGTGCTGTTTGCTTAGGTCTGTCTGACCATTTGGTTTGTGTGGCCACCTATCTGTGTCTGTTTTGGTTGACATTTCTGTCTAAATGTCTGAGAACCACAAGCATCGAGAAAGGGATGAGATGGGGAATCTCCTGTCAAACCTGTGTCTCCAACCCCAACCCCAGATGTTGGAGAAACCTTGGGATGAGGTGGAGAATCTCCTCTCAAACTTAGGTCTCCACTCTGGTGCTGATAAAATTCCAAGGGGAAAGCTTATTTGGTCCAAGCAGGAAAAGTAAGAAACAACTTCTATTTAAGCTAATTCTGAGATCACTGATATCTTGCTTTTTACAGATATGCACCAAACTTCTTTATCCATCACTTTTGGAAATGTTTTTAGATCCCTTTTCTTATTTTCAGGAAAAAGCCAGGGCATATGAGTACTGCTACCCAATGTCATCTCTGCACTCTCTGCCAGGTAGATTGGCCGTCCCTTAATGCAAAATGGCTGCAGGAGAGCTCCTCTAAACTTACGCCTCTCTTCTAGGTTCAGAGAGTTATTTTGGGGCTCTCAGTCACCGAAATCAGGTCCCCTAAACGCCAGAGCTCACCATTCTCTGAAAAAATAAACCCAGACAATTATTCAAGTTATTAGAATCTGTTATTTTTGTTCATTTGGACATCTCTGGGGGAATAAAAGTTTGTCTAGGCCTGGTCATAGACCTGCTCTGTTTTGTCTGTGTTGCAGCAGTCGAGAGGTGGGCATGGAAGGTTGCAAGACTTTACAAGCTTCAGGCTGCATTTTCCTGCAGAGGCAGCCGGAGGTGAGGGCATAGACAGTTTGAGCCTCGTTTGGACATTTGGCTTGTCCGAACAGCTAAAAATATTGTAAAATGCTCTTCTCTAAAAAGAAATTTGGATAAAAGATAGGCCAGTTCAGTTTCAGGTGACTCCCACCTAGCCTTCCTCCAGTGGAAGTTATTCACAAGGCCAATTGGTAAAATGCCTTGCTAAACAAGCAAGCCCTGGGTAAATGAAGCTCAGCAAAGGCACTATGTTTAACAAATCTTAAATCTTTAGATCAAGATTCTGGAAAATGTAAGACTGATTTTCATTTTTGTGCACTTTAAGGTTTTTATGAGTATGTTGGAACATGTTCAAGATGAAAATCAACATGCTGTAAAAAAAGAGTTTAAACTCTAAGGAAAGTCATCAGATTTGTATGCCACATATCTTAAAGGATTATTGTACTGTTTTAAACAGGTAGTTTAGTTAAACTTTCTAAGAATTCTTTAATTTACAAATCAAAATCCGTATTTTAAAATTCGGTATTTTAAAATGCAAAGGTTGTTTACACTGTAATCAAGTTATCTGACTCAACAAAAGGCATTGGCTGTTTGGGATTTAGTTCCCTCTGCTAAAACTTGGGGATACTATTAGAAATTTAAATATAAAGGTTTATTTAACACTGTCAAAGATTTTACCTGTTCTGTCTGAAAATTTACCTGTTCTGTCTAAAACTATTTCATTCAAGAACCAAGAAAAAAAAGGGAAAAACTTATTCTCTAATAGAAGACCTGTCTTTAGAGGTGAGGGATGTATAGGCAGAAGTGCAGCTCAGCCAGTCATGCAGGGTAGGACAGGCCCTGGGGGGATTCCACGCATGGTAGAAGAGGGCAAGCTGGCACAAAGGCAGTTCAACTAACCCTGAAGAGTTGGGTGCATGCACATTCCTTAGGAGGGACCGTGTGGCCTATCTTTGTCCTGTCCCTTTCTCTTGCAGACAGACACAGGAAACATAATGGTAAAAATGAGTGATGTCATGATCTGATTGGTATTCCTAAAACTGCCACTTGGATGTATTAACTTTGAAAAAGCCTTAAAAATATGGTTAGAAAATTTATCAGTATGTGATTTGCTTTCAATGATACTCTGAAATTGGATATATTTTTTAAAGGCATATAGGTGGACTGGGAAGACGGGTCAGTGTTAGAGCACTTGCTTCAGCACCACATACACAGAAAAGAAACAACCAGAAGAGGCACTGTGGCTCAAGTGTTTCAGTGCTAGCCTTGATCTGAAGAGCTGAGGGACTCCGCCCAGGCCCAGAGTTCACACCCACAACCAGACTCCCCCCACCAAAAAAAAAAAAAAGGCATATAGGTGTTAAGTCTAGCTTATTGGTACAGTGCTGGTGATTAATTCTTGCATTCACAAAAAATGGTCATTTGAGTTCAAAAGTTTTTAATGTATATCTGTTTTAAAATGAGCAGCCAAGAGGCAATAGTGGTACCTAGCCTCAAGATTTCAAAGGAGTTTTCAAAATACAAATGAAAACTAAAGTATAAAATGTTAAAGCAGAGATTAATAAAAGGTTTAAATTAGTAAGTCTTAGTAAGGTTTAGATTAGTAAGTCTTTAGCCCACTTATTTCTTGGGCAGTTGTTTCTTCAAGGTTTGTTGTTGGGGGATTTAACTTTTTGAGTATGTATATTTTAGATATGAGACCCTTGTCCATTGTATGACTAGTGATGATCTTCTCCCAATCCGTGGGCTTTCTGTTGATCTTGCTAGCTATGTACTTTGCCATGCAGAAGCTCTGCAATTTCATGCAATCCCATTTGTCCAAACTTTCTTTGATTTGTTGTATTTCTAGGTCTCTGTTAGGAAAATTTTGGCCTGTCCCAAGGAGACCTGGGTTTCTTCTATTCCATCCTGTAATGTTTTCAGAGTGTCTGCTTTGACTCTGTGGTCTTTGATCTATTTGGAGTTGATTCTGATGCAGGGTGATATATAAAGATCAAGCTTTAGTTTTCTATAAGTAGGTAACCAAATTTGCCAGCACCATTTACTGAAGAGCCTGTCTTTCATTCTATTTTTTTAGCCCTCTTATCGAAGATTACAAAGTTATAGGTATGTGGGTTCATTTCTTGGTTTTCAATTCTATTCCATGGGTCCTGAGATCTGTTCTTGAGCCAGTACCAAGCTGTTTTGATTACTATAGCTTTGTAGTAGAGTTTGAAATTTGGTATTGATATTCCTCTAGCAGTGTTCTTTGTGCTAAGGATCGCTTTTCCTATTCGGGGTCTTTTATTGTTCCATAAGAATTTTTGGATTGCCTCTTTTATTTTCCTGAAGAATGAGGTTGCAATATTGATAGGTATCGCATTGAATTTGTAGAGAGCCTTGGCAAGTATTGCGATTTTCATGATGTTGATCCTTCCAATCTAAGAGCATGGAAGGTTTTTCCAATTTCTAATTTCTGTTTTGATTCCTTTTTCAAGTTTTTAAAGTGGGTTCCTCATAGACTCCACATAGACCTCCCCTGTGACCCAGCAATCCCACTTTTGGGCATTTACTGGAATGACCACAAACAAAGCCATACTAAAGCTACCAGCACAACTATGTTTATTGCAACATTATTTTCCATAGCTAATATATGGAACCCACTCAGATGCCCCTCAGTAGATGAATGGATCAAGAAAATGTGGTATATATGCATAATGGAATTCTATGCCTCTATCAGAGAGAATGACATTGTCCCATTTGTTAGGAAATAGAAAGAATGGAAAAAAATTATATTAAGTGAAGTCAGCCAGGCCTAAAGAAACATAAGTCCCATGGTTTCCCTTATTTTCAATAACTAGTACATGTCTGAGACAAGCAGAAATAGTCAGATACGTTGATGTTAGGTTAAATGAACCCCAAGGTAAGGACTGGAATAGATTTTCTTTCTTGTTATTGTTTCTAACATATTTATAAGATGATTTCTTTGTTGCTTTGTATGTCCCTCCCCCATGGGGAGGTTGGGGAGGAGGGTGGGAAGGTATTGTAAGGGGAAACAAAGGAGGAGGCAACAAATGTACTCATCACCTTGCCCATGTAATTGAAACCCCTTCGTATGGTATTTTCACAATAACAACAACAACAACAACAAAAAACCTTTGAACTTAAAAAAAATTAGGATTGGATGGGCTGGGAATGTGGCTGGGCTGCGAAGGTGGCTTAGTGGTAGAGTGCTTGCCTAGCATGCATCAAACCCTGAGTTCAATTCCTCACTACCACGTATTCAGAAAAAAAGGTTAGCACTACGCTAACCTTGACCAAAAGAAGCTCAAGGACAATGCCTATGCCCTGAGTTAAATCCTAAGGACTGGCAAAAAAAAATGGAGATGAATTCCTGGTTATAAAGTTTGAAAGTAAAATTGTTAATATTTGTCTCAAAGTGCAAAAAGGAAAAATTAGGATTACCAAAATAATTGCTTAATTACTATTTCAGTTTGCTCTTATAGGTTTTTTTTTGTAAGAGTTCCCAGCAAGCCCACAAAAAGGAGTAAGGATTCTTACAATTTTGTCAGATATAACTTTCAGCCCTTAATAAGTTCTAGGTAGACCATGCTTTAAAAAACTATTTCTAATGACCATCTTTGTTTCTTTTAATGGCAGTAAACATGGCCTTTTGTTTAGACTTGTTGATCTGAGAACTGTGGTTCAAAGCCAGCCTGGGCAGAGAAAGGTCCCTGTGAGATTATCTCTAATTGGTCAGCAAAAGAGTTGCTTTGGGGCTCAAAGTGGCAGAGTGCTAGCCTTGAACTCAGGGCCTGAGCACTATCGCTCATCTCTCCAGCTCAATTCCAGTGATTAAGGAAAATGCCAAGGCGTGTGTATCCCAGCATGGAGAAAGACACTCCTGGGAGCCTGGCAATGATGAAACATCCAGATGCAGTTACAAGCCACTGCTCGGATGGCAGAGATGGTATCAGATCCTGTTTGCCTTTTCAAAAATTGATGGACTGGGAAGGTGGCTCAGTGGTAGAGCGCTTGCCTTGCATGCATGAGGCCCTGGGTTCGATTCCTCAGTACCACATAAGAAAAAAGAAAAAAGAGGGAAGTGGCACTGTGGCTCAAGTGGTAGAGCACTATCCTTGAGCTGAAGAGCTGAGGGACAGCGCCCAGGCCCAGAGTTAGGCCCCACGACTGGACCCCCCCCCCAAAAAAAAAATTGATCAGCGCCAGGAAATCATGAGAAAGTAAATTGTAATCATGCCTTTCTAAATGTTTGTCTGCTTCGTAACTGGGCAAGAATGTGCCAGTCATCTAAGTGGGTTGTAAAATGTGTGGGATAGTTTAAATTCCCAAATTAGGGCTTTGAGCAGATACAGGGCATAACTATTGGAGACTTCTTAAATTACAGGAGGGGTTCATTTTACCTAACATCTTATCTTATCTTTTCAGCTTGTCTCAGACATATACTAGTTATTGCAAATAAGGGAAACCATGGTGAAGAGCTACAGTAACTCCATTTTAAGATCAACCCCTCTGAGCTGTGCTGCCCTCAGAGTAACCCCCAAAGAGAAAGTTCTCAGAAAAACCCCAGGTTGACACCAACCCTGCCCATCCTTAAGGAACAGAACAGTTGCCTAAGTGTTCCATCAGAAAAAGGCAAATATGGTCAGGGCGGACTTATACCCCTTGAACTTGTGGACTTGCTTTTGTGGAAACCCCCTAAACTTGTTTGTTTGATACTATAAAAGCTGTGCTAATTTTGTGCTCGGGACCTCTTAGCGTCACCGGTTACCAAGTGTGCGGAGGACCAAGCTCGAGCTTTCAATAACCACTCTTTGCTGTTTGCAAAGAGTCGGTGGTCTGTGAGGGGTACCCGAAATCGGGTACTTCAATGGGATCTATGTTTCTTCGGCCTGGCTTACTTCACTAGATAAGGACACAAGTGGTTTTTTCTTTCTTGCTATTGTTTCTAACATATTTATAAGGTGAAAGTTTTGTTGCATTGTATGTCTCTTCCCCCACAGTATAAGCCCTGGTTTCACTGTATTTGATGTTGGTATACTTTGGGGAGGGGAAAGGAAAAAAACAAATTGTTTAACTAGGGATACAGGTGGACCTATTGCAACAATGAGATGTGCAAAATCCTATGTTGAAAAGCAAACTTTACAACTTTGGCGCCAGGGGTGAGGGTATAGTGGTGGAGATGGGATTGAAGGGATGGTAGGGGAAAAACAAAGGAGGAGGCAACAATGCTTGATAAGAAATGTACTCATTACCTTGCTCATGTAATTGTAGCCCCTCTGTATGGTATTTTCACAATAAAACATATATATATATATATGTGTGTGTGTGTGTGTGTGTGTATATATATACATGTGTGTGTATATATATATATATATATATATATATATATATATATATATATATATATATAAATTTAAAAATTGCAGAAGGGAGCAGCCCAGGGTAAAATTTGGATCTCTTCCAGAAAAAAAAAATCAATGAATTAATGTACATAAGAAAAAAAGTGGGGATTGAGGTAAGGAGGGTAGATCTGACTGGTGCCATATTGGCCACATGATGGATGATAAGGTCTCATATCTTGTCTTCATGCCGGGGGAAGGAAAATGCCTCCATCATCATCTGACTCCCAGGTGATGGATATTCCCAGATCACTGGAGACAGGGGCGAGCACTAGGCTGCTAGAAATTACCAGTCCCAGGCACTGGACTGGCAGATTTAGTAACCTGTGGACCTGTCCCCTGCTGAGACCCTATTTAGGCCCAGCCCAGCCCAGCCGCCATTATGCCATGCCACATGTGTCGCTGTGATCATGTCTTGTCTTCTGACTCATCTCCAGTCATCATGGCATCACAATTCAACTCTCCATTGGTGTTGAATTGGTTTGTTATTTTTGTTCTTTCTTTCCTCTCTAAACTGTTTCCTAACCATGTTTTTTGTGTTTGGGGGCTTCAGGCCTTTGTAAAAATGGGTGGCCAGCAGCCTGCTAACTGAGTAATAAAGACTCCAATATTCCATCTACCTAAATGTGGCTTCTAGGATGCTTTACCTTAGAATATGCCTAGTGAAGAACTTCTTCCAGTCTGTGGGCTTTCTATTTATCTTGCTAGCTATGTCCTTTGCCTTGCAGAAGCTCTGAAGTTTAATGCAGTCCAATTTATCCAATCTTTCTTTGATTTGTTGTGATTCCAGGCCTTTATTAAGGAAGTTTTGACCCGTGTCAAGGAGCCCTTGTGTTTACCCTAATCCTCACTGTAATATTTTCCAGATGTCTACTTTTACCTAAAGGTCTTTGATCCATTTGGAGTTGATTGTGGCTGCAGGGTCTATACAAAGATCTAACTTTAGAAAGATTTTTTATTAAAACAAAAACACAGATTTCCTTTTTCTAAAATCAACTCTAGGTTAAACTCGTTTTACATTCTTTATATTCTTACACTGATTTACACTAGCAGATATATGCATTATAAATTTGTTTGTGTTTACAACATTAAGAAAATGTTAACTAATTTTCTGAAATTTTCCTTACTACAGACCTTGGGAGCTATTTACATTCCTTTGAAGTAACATTTCTTTAAAGTTCTGAGAATACAGAAGAACTGTGGGCCTCTTTATAAGCTAGTGTATTTGTGAAAGTTTTTCTGTAAGGTATAAGTTCTGAGTAATCATAGTTTTTGTTCTTGTGCTTTATCTCCTTTGGCATTTCCTTCAGTAGATGTAAACTATGGTAACCATATGCACAAACTATCTTCAGTGTATTTTTTAAAACTGGCTCCAAAACTTGACATCAAAAAGCAACTGCAATTTGGATCCGCAGGTTGAACATCTCTTTTGAGACAGGGCAGGTATCAGAATTGGGAAATAAAATCTCATACTGAGTAGGTAGAACAGAAATAAGAAGTCTTTGTAGATGGCAATACTGCCAGAGGCTATCTACAAATTCAATGCAATCCCTATCAATATCCCAACCTCATTCTTCAATGAAATAGAAGAAGCAACCACACAATTCATATGGAACAAGAAAAGACCCCAAATAGCAAAAACAATCCATAACAGAAAGAATAGAGGAATATCAATACCCAATTTCAAACTACTACAAAGCCATAGTAATTAAAACAGCTGTGTACTGGCAAAAGAACAGACATGAGGACCAATGAATAGAACTGAAGACCCAGAAATGAACCCACAAACCTATAGCCACTTAATCTTCAAAAAGGGAGCTAAAAAATAGAATGGAAGAAAGATGGCATCTTCAGTAAATAGTACTGGCAAAATAGGTTAAATGCCTGTAGGAAACTAAAGCTAGATCTTTATTTATTTATTTTTAGGTAAAGGGTATGTTTATTCATCATTCAGGCTGGCACAAGGACATGTTGGCCCTCCACATGGCTGGGAAAGGCCTAGGAATGAGAGCTGGGAAAGAGAGAGAGCTGGGAAAGAGAAGAGAAGGAAAGAGCTGAGAAAGAGCTAGGAAAGAGCAGAGAGAGGGCATCTAGGCCTTATCTAGGGTATGGGCAGAGAAAGATGTGGCCACATCAAATTCAGATGTGACGTATTCCAGCTGTCCCAGTTGCCTAGGTAACACAGGTACTGGGTGGAGACTTTGCTGAGAGGAGGGTGGAGTCTGCTAGCCATCCAGGAGCCAACCTTCCATTGCAGCATTTTAATGATCATGAAATAGAGCGCAGATTCTCTGTAGCTACTTCCTGCTTAAAAGGGGCACCGACAATAGGGGTAAAAGGCTGGAATTTGGTCCCCTCCCAAAGAAGGCAGAGAGCAGCAGCTGTCCCTTGGTGGCATGAGACATTAGATGAAGTCTAGAGAAGTCTCATTAGCATTGAGGAGCTGTAAAACAAATACCAGAGAACAAATAAATGGCAAGAGGAAGGACATGGAGCTGAAAATGTTGGTAGAAATGTTCCTAGCTACTTCTGACATCTGGCAACTAGGTAGAGAAGTCAGGTGACAAAGGCAAGAATATAAATTC
>NW_027205924.1:0-10725 GCF_024711535.1 Dipodomys merriami | reverse complement strand
ATAAATGTTCTAGAAATAGTAAATGACTTCTTTTTCTATCTCAAACACATTGCCTAGTGAAGAGGCAGAGAGAGGCCTAAGGGTCACTCTACGGAGGCTCTTCTCTGAGGAGAAAGTACCAGACTAGGGAATAATCATCCTGAACATTAATTCAGCCAACTTGTAGTTCCTTTCTTTGTTTGTGATCCCCGATAAATTCCGTGGGAATGTCTTAGTACACGTTGCTATAACAAAATGTTATTTAGTAATATGGAAAAATTGTAAATGATAGAAATGTATTGCTCACAGGTTTGAAGCCGGAAAGTCCATGAGCAGGGAACATCAGATTCAATATTTGTGCTTCAAAGATGACACATTCTTGTTGTGTCCTAACAAGGCAGAAGAGGCAAATAGGTTCCTTGAAGCTTTTTTTCTAAGGGCACTAATCCCATTCTGAGTAGAGCCCTTTTGAAGTTCTAACATAGGTTTATTTATTTATTTATTGTGAGGCATGGGGCTTGAACTCAGGGCCTGAGATTGTCCCTGAGCTCTTCTGCTCAAGGCTAGCACTCTACCACTTTGAGCTACAGCTCTATGTCTGGTTTTCTGGTGGTTAATTGGAGTTAAGAGTCTCACGGACATTCCTGTGCAGGCTAGCTTTGAACCACTTTACTCAGATCTCAGACTCCTCAGTAGCTAGGACTACAGGCACAAGCACCAACATCTAGCTCAACATAGGAATTTTGAGGGAGACTCATCCAGAGCACAGCAAGGACATGCTTGTTGCCAAGGGACTGTGAGGTTTGAGGATCTGTTCTTATTATACCAAGTAATTTCCACTGACAGGCCCTATGGATAGAAAAGGTTCCCATTTGGGTCGAATGTGTCTTTCTGCTACTCCTGTGATCCTTTTGGGCTCACAGAAAGAAGCATGATCCTGGAGGAAGTTTACTGAAGTTGTTCAAGGATGCATATGCCTGGCCACACCATCCAGTCATTTGGCATGGGATAGTGAGACATGCCCTTCTTCTGCTCTGTAAACCAAAAAATGTACTTGTGGTTTTGTTGCTCCCAGAAACACTGCCCAGGCGGTGAGCCCGGTCCCTGGTCTCTGAGGACCCCCAACATTTTTGTTCTTTTCTTTTTCTTTCATTCCCACAGCTAGAGAGATCTTTCCTTGATTGGAATAAGAAAGCCTCATTCTTCCTCATCACAGTGTTCTGCAGTCTTGACCTGCCTGCATCATTCATGCTTTCCAGCTCTCTAAGTAACTAGACTTCTGAAACTCAAAAGACCATGCATTCTTCTGTTTTCTGTTATGACTTCCTTTCTTGAGGCAATGACTGTTAAGAAAACAGCAATTCAAAGTATGTATAAAGAAGGGTTAAGAAAATAAGTGGAAAAAGCTCTGTTTCATTTCAGTTTTACATCTTTTGCATAGAATACAAATTATAGGAGGGATACAATCACATCTGTCTTCCATTATATTCCTAATGCCAAACAAAGTGTCTGGCACTTGGTAAGTGTATAAGTGAATAAATGAAGACAAAAGAATGAGAGCTAAACTGGAAATGAAGTCTTAGTTATGGGTAGCACAGAACACATTGCATTTGGCAGACATCTCCAACAATTGCTATGAGAGAAGCATGGTGCTGGACCCAGAAGATAAAATGACAAAGATAGATAAAATCCTGGCCCCGTGGAATATCCCTATTATGACTCCTACTAAGACTTAAAAAAAAATCTGAGTGCTGGGGGCTCACACCTGTAATCTTAGCTACCAGGAGGCTGAGGTCTAAGGACTGCAGTTCAAAGCCTGCCCAGGCAGGAAAGTCCATGATATTCTTATTTCCAATTAGATCACAGAAAAAGCCAGAAGTTTTGTTATGGCCCAAGTGGTAAAGTACTAGCCTTGAGCAAAAGGAGCTCAAGGCCCAGAGTCTAAGCCTCAGAATCTAAAAAAATCCCCCAACAAATCACAAATTTCTGAATCATGGAGAAGGAATAACCAGAGTGAAGTGATATTTAATTTGGTGATGAGGAAAGAGAAAAAGGGGTGGGTTATGGAAAGAGCGACTGATGTGATTATTCATTCTATGCCCAAGTATATTAAAAAAAATGACCAAAGGTAATATGAGTTTAAATGTAAAACAGTAATAGGAGGGAAGCAATACCAGAATGACATTTAAAATTTATAAAAGCATCATGCAGACACAGTGGAGAGAAAGATGTGGTTAGAACACATTGGGTACTTTCTTTCTAAAGATCTACAGGCATATTCTGTTTAAAGTTCTTTTCAGCGTCTCAAGTTCTATGAAATTTAAGATGCATTAATATTGGTTCAGTTCTTTCTGTATATATATCATAAAAATGTCAAGTGTGTTGACCCTTCCAAAAAATTGCATTTCACTTTGCAGAGAAAATAAAAACGTCCCACTTTCTAACTGTGCAAACACTTTATACGGGCGTCACTTGACTCTGTTTTGACAGATGCTTTGCGTTTATCATTGGAAAAGTTCCTCATACGACATAATTCTCCCCCCACCCTCCTTCCAGTCAAGGGATGCTAGCATTATTTTGGAATTATTCAAATTTCAGAGGTTCTTAATAAACAGCCCCCTAACTGTGGGTCATTTAATGCAACATAAGAAATAAAAGGCTTTTTGAGAGAGTCAAGAGACAGGAGAATGTTTTTAGATGGGAACCCCTTGACTTGAAAATCAGTTCCATCCAGTAATGGAGAACTGACATTCAGAGAATGTTTGCTGTGTTGAATTGTCTTGGATAAGCAGCAAGAACCATGTTATACAGGTGGGAAAACGGGTCTGAAGGACTTACAATGCATTTGTATTGTGTTGTACTTTACTAAAGGCACTCACCCAATTTAGTACACATAGGTGTTAAACCCCATCGCCATTATCTGTAGAGTAAGGAAAAGATGAGAGCCTGATGTGCTTGAAACACAGTGAATTAGTGCTCAGCTGCCCTTTAAACAACAAATCTGTCGATAAAGGATGAAGGAAATCTAACACTTAACAATAAACACATTTGGGTTCATGGACAGGTTATTTTTTAAGGACAGAGAAAAAAAAATCAGAAAATCCATCAGCAATCTTGGGACCAAAAAGGTTTCATCATATAGAGAAAGCTTTTATGTGCTATTGTTGTTAGTGTAAACTAGCTGAACTTTTATGGAGGAGAATTTATGGCTATCTATTAAAAGAAGAATGAATATCTTGACCTGGCTTTGGCTATCCTTTGACCTTGGGATTTATTTCTACAAATGTATTATTACAAGAATACTGGGCATAGGGATCCATAAGGAAAAGGATTTATAAATGCATGTGTGTTCACTGCAATGTTTTTAGTTACAGATGAGAACTTACAATAACCTAAGTGTTACCAACAAACTGCTGGACAAACAAATTATGGGTTATCTGTGTAGGGATGATTTATAAAGACAACTAAACAATAACACTAATCTACATGTTGACATGAAAAGATGAGCTTCATGGTAGGCTTTACTGTGTGTAAAAATATTCACTCAAGTTTTGGTGATGGCGAATTCTGGAGAGTATATCTGGTTATCTGTTTCACTTAGTTATTTCCACCATACTCAATTTTATAATTTTATAAATTAAAAAGTAATTTTAAAATTCTGGCTCCATACGACTTTGTAACTTTAAAAAATACACCCAGGAAGTGAACTGGTGTTCTAGGTTGCAATGGTTCTTCTGATGGAGTACAGTACTGGTGCTCAATAAGGGAATGAATGGGTTAGGTGGACAGCTTTGCTGCTTCAAGAGAGATAGAAGGCCATTACATTCAGATCTTCTGCCCCACATTTGAGTCAGTATTTCAATGAAGAGTTTATCATGACCACATTGATAGGGCAGATTTTGTGTTAAGGAAAGATTGGTTTTATTTGCATTGGAAAAGGATCCTTTAGTGATTCTTTACCATCAGATTCTTTGAGCATCTGTCTCATAAGGATTAGAGCTCAGGAAGTAGAAAGGAGGGAGTCTTGGCGAGTTCTCATCTGGCCCAATTAATTCCGATGCCAAATCTCGTCAGCAACATTCCCATAATAAGGAGCTCAGATGCATGTAAGTCTGCTGGGACAATGCTTCCATTTGCTCCTTGGTAGTTCTTTTATTATGAACTGTAACAAGTACAACATTTCTCAAAGACTCAACTGGAATCTATTGCTTCTACATGGAGGTTCTGTGTGAAAGATCTCTACTTCTCTCTAAATCTAAGCTTGTTTTCAATCTGGGAATTATAGTTTTTTCTTATTGAATGGTTTTCTTTTATTTTTCCTTTTTGGTGGTATTGGTGTTTAAAGTCAGAGCCTGGACTCATTGGGCAAGTTCTCTGACACTTGAATCATTCTTCCAGTCTTTCATTCTCACTTTTTATTTTGGCTTTTAGGCTTTTTTAGATAGGCTCTTGCAACTTTATCCAAGGCTTGACCTGCATATGGCCTCCCATGTGTCTGGGAACACAGATACAGGTTACATAACACTTAGCTTATTTGTTAAGATGGGGTCTTGCTAATGTTTTTACCTGTGCTGGCACTAAACCATGCTCCTCTCAATCTGAGTTTCCCTTTCAATCTCTGCCTACTGAGTAGCTGTCACAAACATGAGCCACAGTGCCTGGCATGGAGGGCCTTTAAGAAGATGAGAGCTAGGCATGGCGGCCACACTTTTTAATTCCATCACTGGGGAGGATATTAGTTCAAGGCCATCTTGGGTTATACAGTAGAACCCTATCTCACAAAATACTTATCACAAAGTATGCCTGTAAAATGCTCACTAAATATCATTACACTTTTCTAGACCTTTTCTTTTCAGTATTTGATAGAAATAGGGAGGGAAATGATATAAAACAGCAGCAGAGAGATGAGATGTCCATGGACTGTGAGCATTAGGACTTCAATCTTGGCAACCCAAGCATCTTCTCTGTGCTTTCCCCAATAGAAATACGGCACAAAACATTCCAGTGGTGTGTGTGTGTGTGTGTGTGTGTGTGTGTGTGTGTGTGTGTGTGTGTGTGTGTGTGTGTGTGTGTGTGTGTGTGTGTGTGTGTGTGTGTGTGTGTGTGTGTGTGTGTGTGTGTGTGTGTGTGTGTGTGTATGTGTGTGGGTGGTATGAATTTCATAGTATTAGTTTGGAGACAGCAAAAAGTCTAGACCTTCACAATAACAGATAGTTGCTTATAAAAATGCCTCTAGGTATTGAAGGTCAAACCACTTACCTGGTAGGGAAACAGGAAACAGCTCCTTCTGGAGCTCCTCTCAGAACTGGTCTTCTTGGTGGGTCCTAGTAGATTAAACCACTGTCACAAGAAGCAGAAGTCTTAGCCAGCCATTTGGCAACTTTTCTTCAGGTTCATGAGTGCCTATGGGTCTGGGTGTATATCATTCCTTAAGACATAAAGCAAAAGCCCTACATGATCCAGAGGGCTCATCCTTCAGCTTGTACTGTTTTGAAGTCAGGGACCAGTTTCCATCAGTGCTTTGCCCTATTTAGGTCACTCTTGCCATAGGGTAAGTTTGTACTTACCATTTATATACTACGTGGAATCGGTAGACTAGGGAGATTTAGGATCTAGGGTGAACTTATCTTGCCCAGCTCTTGCTCACTGTTAACTTTCAGCCTCTTGGCAGTTGTATCGCTCAAGGTGTTAGTTCTAAGAGATGCTTCTTATACTGTTCTCTGAAACTCTAGGTTTGCTTGTCAGGGCTGGGGACTATTTATTTTACTTGAGTCCTGGTCTCCATCTTCTTGCAAGCAGAGCAACAGTAGTTTAAAAGATCATGTTCTGTTCATGACTTTCCCTCAGAGACTTGCTTTGGTACCGAATACCTGAGTAGAGAAAACCATTGATATAATAAAGATGGCCCTGAGCTGCAGGAAGAAGTCTGTTGTAACAATACCATGATGTAGTGGCCTTACCTAGTTATTGTTGGGGTGGAGAGGGGGAGGAAGGGGAAGGAGAGGGAAGGAGAAAAGAGAGAATATTCAGAGAGAAGATAGCGGAGTTACAGGAGAGCATGCCTGGCTGAGAGGTGCCTTTTGGTTCGCTGTGGAATGCACAGCTGTGGAGACAGCTGTATCAACAGAACCACAGTGCCCTGCATGGTGGGCTGTAACCTCCCTCTGGGTACAGCAGGGTATGAGGAAAAGAAACTGGACATGGAATTTGAAGACTTAGGTGTGAGTCTCAGTTCTGGACAGGATGCTTCACCCCTCTGAATCACTATTTTTCTAGCTGGAAAACAAGAAAATATTCACTATATCAGCCTACTAAGCAAGCATTTTATGTGCTTTAGATAAGGTTTGAACTCAATTTTATAGAGAGCCCCATAAAGATGTAAGTTGGATTAAGTAGCCATTTAGATTCTTAAACCTCCAAAAGCAAGTTGAGATCATTTCTCTAATGGATGAACAGAAAAAAAATTAGTGAATTATCAAATGAAGCGCTTTACTATGTTCATATAATTTTTCAGTATAAATCTGAATTACAAAAATGATTGTTACCTGGTACCAAATTCTGGTAAATGACATATAAAATGAACCACGTATAAAATAATGAGCTACATAAAAATTATCAAGGTGCACATAATTATACATGAAAAAAGATATATGCAGTACAAAAATTAATTATATGTGCTTTCGTAAAAGAAAACAATTCTGAAAGAACTACTGTAGTGGTAACTGATCTTTTAAATGTATATAGTCATATCACAAAGCTTTATGAAACTCCCTAAATCCAGAATTAGATGCTATTCGCACTCAGTTACTAACAAAGAAGACCATTTCTCCACTTCCTTTCAGAAAATATCACTTTCTACAGTTGGGACAGTTAGACAAAGAAACCTCTTCATCTCCTCTGACTTCCAAGACAGACTCATGACATTCATCACAGGATGGATCCAAGAGGTGTCTGGTCTGACATGACTGAGAAGGACAAAGAATAAAAATTAAAATCTGAAAGACTGTGTTTTCTATCCAGACATGTGACTACTGCATGTGAGTATGGATACTATCTTTTTTTTCCCCCCGGTCAGTCCTGGGGCTTGAACTCTGGGCCTGGACGCCGTCCCTCAGCTCTTCAGCTTAAGGCTAGTGCTCTACTACTTGAGCCATAGCACTACTTCCCATTTTTGGAGTGGTTTATTGGAGATGAGAGTCTCATGGACATTCCTGCCGAGGCTGGCTTTGAACCTTGATCCTCAGATTTCAGCCTCCTGAGTAGCTAGGATTACAAGCATGAGCCAACAGTGCCCGGCAATGGATCTTACTGGAAGGCTTGAGGAAACAGTTAGAACTGGATCCAAAAGTATTAGTATGTCTTGATACGTTTTAAGATTCAGTGACAATTATTTCTTTCTTCTTTTTTAGGTATTAAGAAGTGCCGGTGAATGCATCATCTTTGACTCTTTCTCTCCCCCATCCCCCACTTACCTTATACTGTCAATTAACAAGTCTTGACTTTAGAATTTCTGAAATCTATTCCCTCCTATCTCTTTTTCCCCACTGTAATAGCCCAATTCACTGGATAGCTCCTCTATGATTTTATTCTAGTTCACCTCAAATTCATTCTCTACTCCAGAGTAGAGATTTCCTTTAATGACAAATCATATACTGTCACCTGGTAGAAGTTCAGTTGCAACCAATACCTTCTGGATCAAATACATACTCTGTAGTGTAAAGTACCTGATCTCTTATCCCTGATCTCAACAACACCTTCCTATCTGCCCCTCTTCTGTTCCCAAAGATGTGAACTCACACTAATGCTGAAGAATCAAATCTTCTTCCAATATGTGCCCATGGTCTTATCACTTACTATTTTGTATTATAAATGCCTGTTAACTTTTAGTATTCTCATTACATATGAAACCCCTGGGGACAGGGACTATATTTCTTATCTCTGAATTGATGGTGTCTGACATGTTCATAGAACATGGCTTCTGAAGGAAGAATGCAAGTACAGAGGAGGAAGGATGTGGGAAAGATACTGGGAGTGGTTGAACAACATAACCAACATTACCAACCTGGTAAATGGTATTTCTCAGACCTCGTATCTTACTGCCAGCCTTCAGCTGGATGGACAACTGGATGGACAGTTTCTCCCTGGAAATTTTCTAGCCCTGGCTTAGCCCACTGCCCACACACACAACCTAGATCAGTTTTCTCAGCCTCTGTCTTAATAACCTGAATCTCAGAAACAGCATTATGTCTTAGAACATCTAAAGGCCAGTGCTCATAAAAATCAAGTAAGACTGTGGATCTGGAGGAATCTCTAACAAAGTGTGTTCTGAGAGGTTTAATAAAATACTATGAAAAACAGAATGTTTCAGATTTACATATAAATTGGTTTTGTGTGTCTGTATGTGTATGTGTGTATATGTATGTGTGTGTATATGTGTCGGTCGTGGTGCCTGAACTCTGGGCCTAGGTACTGTCCCTCAGCTCTTTTGCTCAAGGCTAGTGTTCTACCACTTGAGCCACAGCTCCACTTCTGGCTTTTTCTGCTTATGTGGTGCTGAGGAATTGAACCCAGGGCCTCATGTATATAAGGCAAGCATTCTACCACTGAGCCACCTCCCCAGCCCATAAATTGGTTTCCTTTAACGCTGGATTTCCTGGTATCTTTCATACACTGATGTGCTCTATAAATTTTCAACAGTATATAATGTTAAATAACATGCCACTGTTCCATGCACAGAGCTAGTGTGGTATAGAACACAATACAGGAACTATCACAAAAATTCACTCACTTTAGTGGCACAGTGCCAGCCTTGAGTGAAAATGCTACAGGACAGCATCCTGGCTCTGATACCATCCCCCTCCCCCAACATAAATCAAGCTGAAGGTGATAAGATGCAGAGAGCATCATGGTTTCAAAACCTGTGGTTAAGTGGTACAAAGCATCATTACTTTGACAACTCATACTACTATTTTCTCTTTAAAATGGTTTAAAGGAATTTCTTGTTATGAATGCTAACCTTATTAAAGCATTTAATTGAGAATAGGTTAATTTCATTTCAAGGTCTTTATAAACCTGGAAAATTGCCTAAATTGAAAGTTTTTTTTAAGAAACACAAGTGCAACCTCTGAAAGCTGTGAAGCCATGTAAGGTGAAATGAGGACACTGTAACCCAAGCAAAGTACAATACGGAAAGGAAGACTCTGGATGACACTCTTACTTACTGTAAAATCTTATTATCCAAGATCTGAAACCTTGGGTTTATCAGTACATTTAAAATATGCTAATCCAAACAAGAGACTCTGCCAAATTACTTTAAATCCTCCCTCCTCTATAATATTTCCTAATTGTGGAGGCTAGGAAACAAGAAAATCAAGAATGATTACTGAGTGATAAGTTCAGGCGCAGGTTTGCTGGTAGGCTTTAGACAAGTAATATTCTCATGCTTGAAACAGCGCAACTGCCCCAAATATAGACAATCCATTAAATTGGTAATTTAAAATAACCAAAAGGAAAATGCCTAAGAAAAACAGGGACAGACTCTGTATAGTGAATGTCAGAAAGTTCCACCAGGAAGTCATTCTTGCCAATACCATTCATTAAGCACTTTTTCACCAACAACTCAACATCAGACCTTATACAAATAGAAAGGTAATAACCATAAAATTGGATTAATCTTATCTTCACAGTATAGTATTCTGCACATACTCAAACACACACACAAACACACAAATGCATACACTAAAATTGCTATCAAACAAACAATTCTAACAGCTACTCACTACACACAATAAAACAAGGGCAGCAGAGATATGATTTCTGTGCTTTAAGAACACATTTCATCCTTTAATCTTTGCTAAAAACCTTTAGAACCGATGTGACACCTTCTGTGACCTATGGGATGGATATATGTAGTGTCTGGCAAGAGGCTCCTCACTAAATGATCACAGCTAGCTTTATTGAAAAAGAGTTCTCTGATTATTATAAGAAAAACTTGGAATTCTGCCTAAGATGCTGGAATGGGGCCAGTATTGAGTATTCCATTCAATTTTATGTGTTAGTGAGCACTGTTACTAAAGAGCTTTGACATATATAACCGGTATGATGAGATAATCCCAGATTTACTGGCTTGGAGAACATTTTAGTATTACAAATATTTCCTCTCCGGTTTGTGTGCTTGATAATTCACCTGAGAAGAGAGAATAAATCAGTCTCATTGACTTTGTTTAATTAATAAAGAAGTCATGGTTCATAAAGGGAGATGTTGCTATTTAGAATGAAAAATGTAGAGGGCTGGCAAGTAATGAAGTTGCCTCTGAAGCATGAAAACCTCTCATTTGGACAGACAGTACCTCTGGCAAATGTTCCTGCAGAGACACTGCATCTGACCTGATTTGAAGAACAATGAACAGTAGTTCAGATATATTTAAAAACCTGAAAAGTATAATATTTGTCTTTGAATGGTTGCCAGATCTGTTGTTGGAAAACAGTAATATTCTGGTTGGGGAGATGACAGTATTGTGTGTTTTCCTAGAATAATATTATCCAATTGAAAGACATATCTCAGTTTATAAAAAACTGAGAGAACATGTTTTATTTTATTGGCAAAGAAATGTAAGTGAATTATTTAAATCCCATTATATTCACTCTCCTTATGTTTCCTACCTCCTAGCCAGAGGAGCAAAATGCTTTCAAAAAAGAAAGCACAATGATTTCTTTTAAAATAAAAATGCAGGACACTATGTTTAG
>NW_027205923.1:0-10726 GCF_024711535.1 Dipodomys merriami | reverse complement strand
AAAGTGCTATTCTCCAGATGGGAGTCTGTAGAGTAGCTAGGATTCCAGGCACGAGTTACCAGCTCTTAGCTCATTCTCTGTACTTTTACTCTAGGATCTAACATGGGTTAGACTCTTGGTTAGAATTCCAGATAAAAAGACACTACATGGGTGATAACTCTAAAATCTTCCTCTCTATAGCCACAGTATTGGATGCAAGTGGAAGTTAACAATCTTTGATTTTAATGGAATTGTTTCATTTGAATATCATGAAGCATACCCATACCTTACTAAAAAATAACCAATTCTCAAATTAGTTTTTTCCCTTCCATTTTCTCAACTTTAGAGAATGAGGAACTCTATCTACACTAATAATAATAATGAAATCTTTTTTTTTGTCAGTTGTGGAGATTGAATTCTGGGCTTGGACTCTGTCCCTCAGCTCTTCAGCTCAAGGCCAGCGCTCTACCTCTTGAGCCACAGCACCATTTCTGGTTTCCTAGTGGTTTATTGGAGATAAGAGTTTCATTTGCCTGGGCTGGCTTTGAGTGACAGTCCTCAGATCTCAACCTCCTAAGTAGCTAGGATTACAGGCATGAGCCACAGGCACCCAGCAATAGTGAAATCTTTGACTTTTTCCTTTCTGTTGAGTTTTGGATCTGACAGATACCAAGCTATATTGCTTTTGTTCTCCATAGTGCACCACACTTTTCTTTCTGTATCTACTACTATCTTTTAATCTTTTCTTAAACAATATTATAAAGGTGATATGCAAAGGCCTACAGTTACATAAGTCAGGTAAAGAGTACATTTCTTTTTGGACAATGTCACCCCTTCCCTTGTTCTCTCCCAATTTTTCCCTCCCATCCCCACCCACAAGTTGTACAGTTTATTTATAACATAGTATACACTGAGCACCACTGCTGCATTTGTTTGCCCCTTGTCCCTCTATTTCTGTGCATCTTTTTAATCTTTAACAAGCAAATTGTCAGGGAATTCAGAAGTAAAGGATCCAGGCAGTGACCTACCATGTGGTGTTGGAGATGGGGCTAGAATTGATCAATTTGTCCCTAGCTGGCTATTGAGAGGTGAGAACTCTGTATGGTGTATTATAGAGAGGACTTTACATTTTACATGGAAGTATAAAGCAAAAACTGAGTTGTGAAGTAGAAAGTGGAGCATGTAACACTTCAGAACACGTTAACTGTGAGGATCTTCTCTGTGCCTTACAGTTTTTTTGTGGTCCCAATGTTTCATCTGGGTCAGAACACCCCCAAATAACCCGTCCATTGTATCTCCTATTTTATATTGAAACTCTTTGTTAATTTATCTGCATTTTCACCATTTTCACTAAACCCCCTCCCCTCAAAGACTATGAAACAGAATCTAGAAGAATTCAGCTTCCTTCTTTCTGAATTAAATCAATACCCTCATAGTTCTTAACAGATTAGTTGCTAAATACCTCCAGAGATCCTGGAATCCGTCTTCATGCATAACAGAGAATGGTTGCATGTATCTTTCGGTCATGTAAGATGCATTAGCTGCTACTTGATTTGTTTCCATATCTATATTAATCTCTTCTACGTGAATAGAATGACTTTTTAGTGGAATCCATAGCTGTCCAGGGTAAGTATGCAGCCTCCATAGCACGTGTGTGTCTGTGTGACTCACTTTTGGGCAACGGGACGCCAGTGGAAATCAGTGGAATTATCTTGAATGCTTTTTCTTTTTTGCTGACACTGGGGTTTGAATTAGGACCTTCCATGTGTTAGGCAATCCTCAGCCCTTTTCTCTTTAGTTTTTTTTTTAATTTATTTTGTTTTTCAGATAAGGTTTAGCTTTTTGCTTGCACAGATCTCTTCTGCAATCCTCCTATTTATGTTTTCCACATAGCCAGGATGACAGGCATGTATCACCATGCCCAGCTGTTTTATTAGTTGAGATGGGATCTCACATATCTTTTTGCCCAAGCTGGCTTAGAGCCACGATCCTCCAGATCTCTGTGTCCCTGGTAGGTAGGATTACAGGCCTGAGTCAGTGCAGCTGAGACACCTGGCCCCTTTCTACAGAAATTCCCTGTAGACTCGGCTTCACACTTGGTTGTCTTCCCCACGATCAATACCCCCATAAGAGGGGTACAGTTGCTACAACTGGTGAATGTACATAGAAACATCAGAACCATCCAGAGACTATGACGTGCACACTACAAACATTTTTATAATCTATATCTGATCATTCCTTAAAATTTCCTCTATCTGAGGTTAATAGTACATATTAACTCTCTGAAGATGAACTCATATTTCCACATTACAAAGCATACAAAAGTGCAATTTCCCTGAGTACATCTTCAGGAGGGCTTCCATTGTAGTGTTCTTTTTAGATTCCTGTTGTGTTTGTTTCTGCCAGGAATCCCCAGTAATCTTTCCTCTGCCTGACACCAGTTTTTATGTTACTCACCTAGCTTGGGGTTTGTCAGATACAATGTATAATATACTTTGAAAAGAGTGGTAAGGGGATGAGGTACAGGCCAACCAAGTAAGTTTTTGTTGTTGTTGGGTTTTTGTTTTTTTGTTTTTGTTTTTTGTTTTGTGTCAGGCCTGTGGCTTGAACTCTGGGCCTGAACTCAGGAGCTCTTCAGCTCAAGGCTAGTACTTTGCCACTTGAGCCACATCGTCACTTCTGGTTTTCTGGTGGTTTATTGGAGATAAAAGTCTCAGGAACTTTCCTGCCCAGGCTGGCTTTGAACTGCGATCTGCAGATCTCAGCCTTCTGAGTAGTTTGGATTATAGTCCTGAGCCATCGGCACCTGGCCACAGTAAGTTTTAAGGGCTTCATTTTCCTCTTCAGAAACTTAGCTGAGGGGACAGATTCTTTGTATCTTGTGGCATCCGTTCTCCAGCATGCCTTTTTAGGGTGAGGATGCCTCCTTCATCACTCCAAAGTTTATCCCCCTTTCGTCATGACTTTGGCTCCAAATTCCTAGAGAATATCACTCTCCACTTTCAGTCAACTGTGGTTTCATCTTTTGGGAGTACTATTTTGGTTTTGGTTTTAATTTTTCTTTCAATTATGAAACTGGGAGTTTTTCATACTTTCTGGTAAGCTTAGATATTCATTAAAATATATGTTTTTTTCCCTCCTGGTAGTAGAGCTTGAACTTGGGACCTAGGCATTGTCCTTGACTGGTTTTGCTCAAGGCTAGCTCTTTACCACTTGAACCTCAGCTTCATTTCCAGCTTTTTGTGGTTAATTGGAGATAAGAGTATCTCAGAATTTTCCCACCTGGGATGACTTCAAACCTCGAACCTCAGATCTCAGCCTCCTGAGAAGATAAGGTTTACAGGAATGCACCATGCATTTCTGGTTTAAAACATACTTTTTATTTAACACTTGAAGATGATTATAGCACAAAAAAGGTTTACAAGTACTTATTTCCTTCCTCTCTTCTTTAGCTTTCTTTTTTCTCCTCCCTCCCTCATTTCCTTTCGTTTCTTTCTTTCTTTCCCTTCTTTCTTTCTCTCCTTTCCTTCTTTCCTTCCTTCCTTCCTTCCTCTTTTCTTCCTTCCTTCCTTCCTTCCTTTCTTCCTTCCTTCCTTCCTTCCTTCCTTCCTTCCTTCCTTCCTTCCTTTCTTTCTTTCTTTCTTTTTCTTTCTTTCTTTCTTCTTTCTTTCTTTCCTTTCCCTTCTTTCTTTCTTTCTTTCTTTCTTTCTTTCTTTCTTTCTTTCTTTCTTTCTTTCTTTCTTTCTTTCTTTCTTTCCCTCCCTCCCTCCCTCTCTCCCCCTCCCTCCCTCCCTCCTTTCCTTTCTTTCTTTCTTTCTTTCTTTCTTTCTTTCTTTCTTTCTTTCTTTCTTTCTTTCTTTCTCTTTCTTTCTTTCTTTCTTTCTTTCTTTCTTTCTTTCTTTCTTTCTTTCTTTCTTTCTTTCTTTCTTTCTTTCTTTCTTTCTTTCTTTCTTCTTCCCCTCTCCCTATCTACCCCTTCTCTCCTTCCCCTCCCCCACTCCCTTGTCATCTTGCTTTTCTTTTTTTTTTGAATGTTCCACCATCAAAATTATGCTTCCAGATTATTTTTGTTTAGAGGATAAGGGTCTCACTAGCTTTCTTTGGGCTGGCTTCAGACTTGTGACCCTTTTGCTCTTGAGCTGCTGGGATTACAGGAGTGTAACAACATACTTGACATACTTGGCTTCAGTTCTCTTATAATTCTGCCAGAACCAGTAGCTGATTCATTGGGAGTTCCAGACTGTCTTAACTGTGCTCAAGGAAACGATTTCTGTTCTTCTTGGAGACAAGAACGCGCTGGACTGCTGTGCGGGCTGGACTTCCTTGATGTGTGAACCTCAAAAGAAAGCCCAAACTCTGGAGGAGGACTCTGGCTTGTCATTCCATTGTAAAAACAGTGCAACTCTCATGTCATTCATGGAAGCCAAGCTTCTTGAGGACAGCATTTGAGACCTATCCAACCGTGGGGTTTGTAGGCCTGCTTGGCATGGTGGCTTGTATATAGAAGTTGCCTAACACAGCTGTTGATTGATTGTTGACAGTACAGACTGTAATTTAATCCTTGCTTTGTACTTCATACTCATCAGAAAATTACATCAAGGTGTGGTGCATTTCAATATGAAGTAGTACACTAACCCTGTACTCCACCCGGCCCAGAAACATATGAAAGATACTTGGGCTCATTTTTGACATTATATCCATTCCATAACTAATTCATAATCAATAATAAAGTAGAATTGATTTACTATAGTTCAAAATGTGTCTTAATTACTCTTGGGGTTAAATATTCCCCAATTTATGACACTTTCAGCATTTGATGAGATTACTGAAGATCATAATCACTCAGAGAAGAAAATAATTCCCTCTCTAGTGGCCTGCTCACTGACTCACTGATAATTTTATTATGGGAAAAAAAAGTAACTTGCAAGAAAATCTTTGTTAATGCAAAGATTAAAACAATATTGAAGTAATCCTTCCTCTTCATACTGAATAGTTGTAGTTCTAGAAAAGAAAATTACAAGTGGGCTGAGAAGGTGGCTCAGTGGTAGGTAGAGTGCTTGCCTCGCATGCATGAGGCCCTGGATTTGATTTCTCAGCATACATAAGTAGAAAAAGCCAGAAATGGCGCTGGCTCAAGTGGCTAGCATTGAGCTGAAGAGCTGGGAAACAGTGCCCAGGCCCTGAGTTCAGGCCCCACAGCCGACAAAAAAATAAAAGAAAAATACAAGTAACAAAAGATAACTCATAATGCTATTATCCATAGATAATTGTCTTGATACTTGATGACATACTCTTCTAGATCCTTCTTTATGCAAATGTTTTCCTTTGAGAAATTGTATGCATCCTTCGCATGCTTTCCATGCCTGGATAGTTTTCTATTTTATGGAGAGTCCATGTTTATTAAGACAACTACTCTAGTGTTGGGAATTGTCTTGCTTCTGACTCTTTACTGTAATTAAGCATGCTGCAATGCACACCATTTATTCATCCAACAAATATTTCCTAAGTACTTTAGCTCTACTAGGTGCCGAGGATTCAGAATGGGGGACAGCGTTTCTGCCTTCAATATTAACATCTGGTGGGAAATACAGAGATAGAAAATAAACAAATAACAGAGTGCAAGTAAAATAATTGCAAACCGTGCCATTCTTGGTATGAACAAAATAAGACAGAGTAATGAGATAGTGATGGAGCTGAACCTGTAATTTAGGCAGGAAGACAGATTGTGTCACTGTGGCACCGGATAAACCTTAGGTGAACCTGTAGAGGTGGAATTACTGCATTTTGTATTAAGCCTACCTTCCACCATACTGGGGAAGGCTTTCTGATTGACATGTTGACCAAAGCCAGTGCCTTGTTCTGAACCTGCCTTCTACCTTTTAGCCATACTGCTATGATATAGATCATAGTAAAGTCTTAGATGCATAGAATAAAGTTTCACATGCTAACCTAGTGTACCAATCATATATTTTTTTAAATATTAAAATTTTAGGGCACTGGCGGCTTATGCCTCTCTAATTGTAGCTATTCAGGAGGCTGAGATCTGAGGATCACAATTTGAAGCCAGCCAGCATGGGCAGAAAAGTCTACGAGACTTTCTTTCCAACTAACCAGCAAAATGCTGGCAGTGGGGGTGTGGCTCAAGTGCTAGTGCACCAGTCTTGACCATAAAAGCCAAGTGCGAGCACAAGGTCTTGAGTTCAAGCCCCAGTACCTGCACACATAAAAAAGTGGAAAATTATAAAAAATGTTCAAATTTTTGGGCTGGAAAAGTGGCTCAGTGGTAGAGCGCTTGCCTTGTATGCATGAGGCCCTGGGTTCGATTCCTCAGCACCACATAAGCAAAAAGAAAAAAGCCGGAAGTGGCGCTGTGGCTCAAATGGTAGACCGCTAGCCTTGAGCTGAAGAGCTGAGGGACAGCGCCCAGGCCCAGAGTTCAGGCCCCACGACCGGACCCCCCCAAAAAATGTTCAAATTTTTATGAAAAGAGATAAAATAGGACAATGATCCCTCAGTTACTCAGCACTCAGATAGGTTTAAAAAAGTCTCTGTTTTACAAATATTACTTTTTCTTTCCCCTGCCCCTCCTATGTTTTTTTTCTTTTTTCTTTTTTGTTGGGGGGGGGGTCTGGTCGTGGGGCCTGAACTCTGGGCCTGGGTGCTGTCCCTCAGCCCTTCAGCTCAAGGCTAGTGCTCTACCACTTGACCCACAGCACCACTTCCGGCTTTTTTCTTTTTGCTTATGTGGTGCCGAGGAATCGAACCCAGGGCCTCAGGCATGCAAGGCAAGTGCTCTACCACTGAGCCACCTCCCCAGCCCCTGTTGTTTTTTTTTTCTGAAACATTTTAAAGAGAAGTCCGGAATCATATAATTTGCTACTCCAAATACCACCATATTTACCTTTAGCACACAAGGACGTTTTGGATAGCTTCAATGTCATTACGATTCCTAAAATAATGAACAATAATTCTTTAATATAAAACCATTCATACCCATATTCTTATAGTACTCTCAAAAGTGTGGTTTTAGAGTTAATCTGTTTAAATTAGGAGGTAAATGCAACCCTCACATTTGGGTGCTAAGATGCTTATGATTCATCTCGAGGAATTATATTTTGAACTCTTTATTATCATCTGTCTTTCTAGTGATATTCCTCACCAATTCTTATAACTGGAAGCTTTTAAGTTCAAGTTCGAATTGTTAAGCACACATCCAATGTGATGTTGTCTACTTGTTCTTGTCTATGTTGAAGACACATAACTGTATGGATCTTCTTCTGTTAGTAGTGTTAACATTGACATGTAGATTTGGGTGCTATTGGCACTACCAGCTTACCCAACTTTAAAGTTCTCCAAAAGCATTTTGTTAGTGAAATAAGAACATCTCAATGACTAGATAATTTTAGAGGTTCTATTTTAATTTTAGAGACATTCGTTAAAGGTTAATATTGATCTCTTGAGTATATCACCCATTCGTGTGTGTGTGTGTGTGTGTGTGTGTGTGTGTGTGTGTGTGTGTGTGTGTGTGTTGGGGTTTGAATTTAGGGCTTTACACTCTCATTTGGTAGTTTTACTCAAGGCTGGGCCACACCTCCACTTCTGGAATTTAGTTGGAGATGAGTCTCACAGTTTTCTGCCAGGGCTTGATTCAAACCTTAATTCTCAGATCAGCCTCCTGAGTGGCTAGTATTATGGGTGTGAGTCACCAGTGTTCAGCTACCCATTCTTCATTCTTCATTTACCAACTGGAATTATTATTTTATCCAAGAGAACTTTTTTCATCAATTATTGGGTAATCTGAAATACAGTTTATGTAAGAAATACAGAACAAATATTAAATTCTTTTGTCAGTTCTTATAACAATGAGTTAGTGGCCTAGCAATTTCCAAGATAGAAGATCACATGAACTCAGATTTCTCTATGTTCCGTCCAAGTGGGAATGATTTAACATTGCTTTCTGTGTGTTTTGACCCAGTTCTCAAGAGTCTACCATAGCAAGCTTGCTTTTTGATACAATAAGACACCTAACTCACTTTAAATACAAACCTCCAAACTAGATCCAGGTATATCTCTAAGGAACTCTACTTTGTTTTTAGTGGGAAATGGCAGTTTGAAGTCTTAATATGAACATTATAGCAGGAAGATGTTACTGAGCTTTATGGTTGCCACATCTATTCAGAGGACAGCTGAAAAAAATTCTTTGAGCCTTGTCTGGTCCTTGGAATAGACATGTAGAGTAAAATTTTTGTTTTCTTAGTAATACTGGACTTTGATCTACAGAACCTTTTTTTTTCTAGACAGGTGCTCTACCACCTTAGTCCCATCACTAGCCTTTATTGCTTCAGATTATTTGTCAGATAGGATCTCATGTGTTTTATCTGGCTGCCTTGGAATTGTTATCTTCTAGTCTCCATCTCTCAGGCAGCTGGGATTATAGGCATAAACTACCATATTGTTATTTAAATATTATTTTAAAATTACTGAAGACAAAGTTGGTATAGAGTTGTACACATTCATTTCAGTTTCTGATGTTGCGATTTAATAGTTTTATTTTTATTTATGTATATAATGTATCAGTCCAAAGTGAGAACAAACAGAGTACATTCAACAAAATTTCATCCCTTCTTCCTACTCTGCTCTGTAATTAATCATTTTTATTAGTTTTTAGGTTTAGTCCATCTCTACATCCATATAGATATATTTGTGACAGTTCTGGGGCTTGAACTCAGAGCCTGAGTGCTGTCCCTGAGCTTCTTTTGCTCAAAGCTAATGCTCTACCACTTGAACCACAGCTCCATGTTGGGCTTTTTTGGTAGTTTAATGGAAATAAGTGTCCCCTAAGGTCCTCAAATCTCAGCCTCCTGAGTAGTTAGGATTACAGATGTGAGCTGCTGGTGCCCAGCATAAGTTCAGAGTTGAAGGCATTATTTTTCAATCTTATTTTTAACCTGTTAGTGTAGGCAGGAGAGCAGTAATTATTACTTTGATAATAGAGGAAGTAATACTGCCCGGAGTAAAACTCACACCACCAGAACTGACATCCTGCTCTCCTCTGCACCGCACTGCCCTCTACAGACACCCCGAGGAAGTTCAAGAGAGGCAGAATGAGACATTCAAATTAAACAGGCCATCTGGCAAGAAGTCATCGATGATTTCTCCCTCTGACACCTGAGAGCTATTTTTGGACTCCAGCTAGTGTTTAGTGCGTAGGGTAAAAATGTGTGAGTATACGCATGCGTGCTGTTGAGGAAGGTGATCATTTTCTGCTAACACCTGCTATGACATTGTGGGACTCAGATACACAATAATGTCATCCCTGAAGTCACCCCAAGGTGAATATAGGGACAATTACAGGAAGAAAGTAGTTTTGAAGTTAATGAGGATGACAGTTCATGAAACAGTGGCAATTTCAGTGATCTCAATAGTCATCTGAGACCTTTTAACAGTAAAAATAATCTGAGAGGCTGGGAAGGTAGCTCAGTGGTAGAGCGCTTGCCTTGCATGCCTGAGGCCCTGGGTTCGATTCCTTAGCACCACATAAACAAAAAGAAAAAAAAAACGGAAGTGGCACTGTGGCTCAAGTGGTAGAGCGCTAGCCTTGAGCTGAAGAGCTGAGGGACAGCGCCCAGGCCCAGAGTTCAGGCCCCACAACCGCCCCCCCCCAAAAAAAAATTCTGAAATATTCTATGTTTCAAGTAATAATTTTTCTTTTGTTTTTCCAATCCAATGTAATTTTAAATTGTATTGACAACGAGGCAGGAAATAGGGATGGCAACATAAAACGCTATTGAGATTGTTGATAGTATTTGTCACCAAAGGTTTTCTCAGAGTCCCCTCAAAAGCTTGGGTCACTGGGACCTGTCCTGGAAGCCAAAAAAGTTCTAACTCTAACCTGCCCAATAATCCCTTGCTGATTTCTGCTTCCAGAGATGCCCTGAGGCAAAAGGAAGTGTTCTTTTTTCCCCTCCCTCTTTCCCTTTCTCTCTTCCTTCCCTTCCTTTTCTCTTCCTGTCATCCCCTCACCCTTCCTTTTCTTCCTGTTTTCTTCCCTCCTTTGTTTTCCCTTTCTCATCCATTTTCCCTTCTCCTCAGCCTCCTCCTTCTTTCTCTAGCTCTTCTCTTCTCTTTCTTTCTTTCTTTCTTTCTTTCTTTCTTTCTTTCTTTCTTTCTTTCTTTCTTTCTTTCTTTCTTTCTTTCTTTCTTTCTCTTTCTTTATTTCTTCTTCTCTTCCTACCCCTCTTCTTCCTCCTCCTCCTCCTCTTCTTTTTTCTTTCTCCTCCTCTTCCTCTTCTTTTTTCCTCCTCCTTCTACTTCTTCCTCTTCTTCCTCATCCCTCTACTTCTGATTCTCTTCCTCCCCCTCCCTCTCCTTCCTTCTGGAAGGGACTTGAAGCAGGTTCAGAAGGGACCCAGAAAGTGAGGCCAAATTTTGCCAGCATCCCTTCTCTACTAATCAAAAAATCCAAGGAAGTTTCCCCATAATTTCACTCTTTGTTTGAGTAAGGTTTCAAAAGCAGAACAATTCAATGTCATAGGTAGATTCTATGCATTCAACAGATTTGTTTTTTAAAACAACAACCATGACAAAAGTAGTTACAGTCTTAGTGGAACTTGGTGATAAGAGGCTTGCAAGTGGGACTCAAAAAGTCAATGTTAACATGAGGCCTGAGAAAACTAAAGCCAGATCCTTATATTTCACCCTGCACCAGAGCCAACTCCAAATGGATCAAAGACCTCGGAGTCAAAGT
>NW_027205922.1:0-10754 GCF_024711535.1 Dipodomys merriami | reverse complement strand
ACCTGAAAGGACAAAGGTGAAGGGCTGTCAGTTTAGTATATAATCAGGCTGCAACCCCCACCACCCCTGAAGGTAAAGACAGTTTGAGGCCACCTTTCCAATTAGCTTTCAGCCAGCTCAGTGTCAGATGTGTTTTGACCCAAATCCCAGCTGTAGAATCCCATAGCACCAGGCACTCGGCCTGGCTGTGCTACACAGAGGACTCTGCCAGGCCTGCTGGGCGCACAGAAGCTCACAGTGCTAGTCATGCCTCCTGAAATGAGTGAACTAGTGTGTAAGGGACTGGTAAATGGTCCAAGAATCCAATCTCTGTGAGAGCTTGGGGGACTCTACTACTCTTCCATAAGGCCTAGATGACCATTACCGAACACTAGGCACATGGGAAGACGCTGCTACAGCTACCATGGCAGCCATGTGGGAAACACAAGGATATTGGCCAGTGAGAGAGACAGAGAGACAGAGACAGACAGGGTTGATCAGGCAGGTTAGAATCACTTGGCAAATTTTCAGACATGACAAAATATAGTGAAACCAAAAAGATAATTAGGAGTGAATCCAAAAATATTGTCCCTATTAAAACTGATTTTTTAAAACGGTCTTACTGTAGACCAGGCTTGCCTTGAACTCAAGACCCTTCTGCATTAGCCTTCTAACTGCTGGGATTACAGTCCATCTTTAAAAGATCATCTCCCAACCTGAAGCTACCCAGGAGTACATCAAGGGTTACACCTCTTAGAATAAAACATGCTCTGGCTAGCCTTGAGCTGAAGAGCTGAGGGACAGCACCCAGGCCCAGAGTTCAGGCCCCACGACTGGACCACCCAAAAAATAATAACAAATAAAATAAAAATAAAATATGCTCTGTAATAGGAAATTACTAAGGATTTTGTAGTTCTGGGTAGATGCTATTAAAACTCAGGAAATTACTAAGGTCTTACTAGCACTGATTGAAGAACCAGGGTCAATGACCAAATAGTAGAACAAAAGATACTCCTACCACCCCCTTACTCAGGAAGGCATGAGAGTTTTTGGATTTCTATGTCAGAAACCACGGGGAAAAGGTCAGATATATTATTTTACAACATCACAGGCAATCACAGGAGATTGTTTACAAATAGAATGAATGACTCAGTAAGTAATCCTATCAAGGGTAATAATAAGTAATGGGTTTCTTAGCAGTTACAAATATGGAAAAGGAAAAAAAACTGGAAGAACTCGTTGAGGTGAGACAGCAGTTGGAGGCATCAGTGTGAACTCATGACTGTGAATATATATATATATATATATATATATATATATATATATATATATATATATATCCATCTATGTATGTACATACATTGGTACACAAATATCTAATCAGAAGTTGAGAAATTCAGGAGGCTAAGAGCTTGGACACTACAGTTTGAGACCAGTCCAGGCAGGAAAGTTTATTAGATTTCACCTCCAAAATAACCAGCAAAAAGCAGGGCTTAAAGGGGGGGGCTCAATTAGTTGGACACTAGCCAACCAAGAAAGAGGCTCTGAGTTTACATTTCTGTACTACTAAAGGAAATTAATATAAATTTAAGTGTGTGTATGTGTAAATATACATATATGGAGTTGTATATACTAATGCACACCCATATACATGCATATATATTTTATATATGCGTTACAGGTAGTCTCCAGTTCTCTTCACCAAAAGGGTCTAGAAACAGTCATGTCTCAAAAGCAAAGAAGACACCTAATTCTCAGATGTTGGTTTCTAAATGCCATTCAGCTAAAGCTCCTAGGATAATAGTTGATTCAAAAGCCCGAGGATGGAAGGAACTAAACAAAAGATCTATGTTAATAAATCTATAAGTGAACAAAAAAAGCACTATGGAGAGCTTAGGGGTAGAGTGCTTGCCTAGCATGCATGACAACCTTGGTTCGATTCTTCAGTGCCACATAATGAGAAAAAGCTGGAAGTAGCACTGTGCTCAAGAGGTAAAGTGCTAGCCGTAAGCAAAAGAAGCTCAGGGACAGTGCCCAGGTCCTGAGTTCAAGCCCCAGGACTGGCAAGCACTAATAAAAGTCTGTTAGAAGGGGCTCCCACTGGCCAAGTCTGGAACCATTTGCACATCAAACCATGACAGGAGTGGAATTACAACCAAATGAATACAACAGGGATCCCTTAGCCAATTCAGACATGAATAAATATGTAAATACATAAGTAAACTGTCAGTAGTGTGAGGAATGGGATATTTCCACAGCCTCATGTGTTTCCCCACACATCACTCAGTCACAAAGTGAGAGGAGAATTTTACAGTAGATAAACTGGCAAATTTGGTCATCCTCAAGTGATCTAAATTACCTGGTGGGATGCAGTGGGAGGCACACAGTGTCACAGTACTGCCTCTTTACACTAAAAGTTAAAAAAAAAAGTTAAATTCAAACTGCAATACTCACACACACACACACACACACACACACAAAAACCCTGGTGCACATATACAAAATAAACATAGATATGGTAGAATAACCTCTGAGACAGTGCTCAGGCCATGAGTTCCACTCCCAAGACGAAGAAGAAGAAAGAAGAAGAAAGAAGAAAGAACAAAGAAGAAGGAAGAAGGAAGAAGAAGAAGAAGATGCAGCAGCAGAAGAGGAGGAGAAGGAGGAGGAAGAAGAGAAGAATAGGAAGAAGAGGAAGGGGAAGAAGAGGAAGAGGAAGAAGAGCAAGAAGAGGAAGAAGAAGGAGGAGGAGGAGGAGAAGAGGAGGAGGAAGAAAAGGGAGGAGGAGGAAGAAAACAAAGAGGAAAAAGAGGAGGAAGAGGGGGAGGAGGAAGAGGAAGAAGAGGAAGAGGAGGAAGAGAAAAGAGAAGAAGAAGAAGAAGAAGAAGAAGAAGAAGAAGAAGAAGAAGAAGAAGAAGAAGAAGAGGAGGAGGAGGAGGAGGAGGAGGAGGAGGAGGAGGAGGAGGAGGAGGAGGAGGAGGAGGAGGAGGAGGAGGAGGAGGAGGAAGAAGAAGAAGAAGAAGAAGAAGAAGAAGAAGAAGAAGAAGAAGAAGAAGAAGAAGAAGAAGAAGAAGAAGAAGAAGAAGAAGAAGAAGAAGTAGTGGAGGAGGAGGAGGAGGTAGTAGCATAGCAAAGCAGCCTGTACCATTCATTCTGAAAGAAATGCTTTTGGGAAAGTGCGAGGCAGTTTTCTACTAAAGCATAATAATCCTTTATTTACTAATTCTAGTTTTTCTTTAATAATCACAGTGGAAATATTCACTATGCTGATTAACTTACCCAAATACTCACAAGTCCAAGCTTTCTAACTTCAATTAAAATTTTACTGAATGAATCTTCTAAAAACAGGATTGCTTTGACTTTCATAGTCTTCCTTCTTTTACTTTTCACATTCATTAATCTGTAGAATATAATAAGTTCAACATTAGTGAACATCCAAATTTAATGTAACAATTCTAGCCTGGAGCTAAGTGTGTGGATCATGTCTATAATCCTAGCTACTCAAGACACTGAGATCTGAGGATCACAACTCAAAGCCAGCCTGAGTAGGAAAGTCCTTGAGACTTTTTATCTCCCATTAATAACCAAAAAGTCAGACATAAAGCTGTGGCTCAAGTGGTAGAGTCCCTTGAGTGAAAAAGCTAGGGGACAGTCCCCAGACCCTGCATTCAAGTACAACTACAAGTAGGAGGGAAAAAAAAAGCATGGTGCCAGTGGCTCACACTTATCATCCTAGCTACTCAGGCAGATGATATCTGGGGGTCATGGTTCAAACCAGGCTAGCCAAGAAAGTCCAGGAGACACTTATCTCCAATTAACCACTCAAAAACCAGAAGTGGTGCTATGGCTCAAATGGTAGAGTGCTAGCTATGGGAACATAGAAGCTCCTGGACAGTACCCAGGATCTGAGTTCAAGTCCTGCAATTGACAAGGGGACAAAAAAGACATTTCTGATTGGACACAGTAGCTCATACATATAATCACTCCTAACTAGGGAAGAAGCAGAGTTCTGAAGAATTGTGGTTCAAGGCCAACCCGGGCTAAAAATTCACATAACAATGGCAGTAAAAGAAAACGACTTAGCATGAAATAAATAATAATTTAGGACATAAAAACAATCTAATCTTATGAATTAAAGAATCAAGTCTGAGATAACAGACAACTCATCAGCATTTGAAAAGTCAGAACTGACATCCTTTCTTTCAGATACATCATATTTCACCTAAAACAAAGTCCATTTTATTACCTTCTTTGAATATAAATATTTATTACATTTAGGGGACTACTATGGAAGAGGTGATATTGATCAAGATGCATAGTACTTACAAACTGATGTGTTAAATTGAATCTCCTTTGTACAACTGCTTAACTATAGAAAAAATTGAATTTAAAAATGCCTATCACAGCATTATACATATCAACAAAAAAACGACAGCTAACAACTGGATACGATAAAAATGATGCATCATCAGCAATGAACAGGGAAGAAGTGGTGATTCCGTCACAGCCTAAACTTTAAAAGACATTATTCTGAGCAAAGGAATCGGACCAAGAACATTTCCTTGTGCAATTCTTTTAAGATATGATTTCCTCATAGTCTAACCATAAACACTGTCTTTGGTGAATAAAGACTAAAAAGATAGCTGTAAACAAACCCGATGTAAACATGACCCGAGGTCATCCCAAGCTCTGAACTTGCAGAGGCCTCACAGCTTTGCTTCCTCTGGAAGCTTCACCCAGCACATGGCTGAAGGACCGGTCCCTGCAGCACCTGCTGACCTGCTTCTCTGCAGGCGCACTCACAGGCCAAAAGGTCACCGGGCCCGGACTGGGGGGCCTGCCAAAAAACCACGCACCTTCACCTTCCCGCCCCTCCCAACGCCCTTCCAAGCGCACCCAGGCCCAGCCCGGCGGCTCAATCCCCCAGGTCTGGGGCTTTTCCTGTGCAAGCCTTGGGAATCCAGGCTCTCCACCTTCTCCCCGGGTGGGACAGGAACTCCGGATCCTCCTCCTCTTCTTCAGGAGTCCCAGGATTACAGGTGGGGCCAGGCCACAGCGAGCAGACAGCCTGGTATGTTCTGCTTTCTGCTGGCCCGGCCCACGCGCCGCCCCCGTACCCGTGGGCCCACGCGCAGGGTCAGATCCAAAGCATTGGAAATTCCGCGCAGAAAAAGCTCACTATGGTAGGCGGGGGCGGGACAGGAAGGGGAATCCAGGGAGAGATGCTATGACTATGATGTAAGGTGGGGATGTGTCCCCGTGAAGCCCCGCCCCTAGCTTTCTTTCTCTGGCCCTGGTGCTGGGGTGAGGGTGGGGGCAAACTCTGGAGTGAGCTGTGATGTGAGGCATGGGGGGGGGTCGTGTCCTAGTGAGTGCCGGCCCACTCTCCCTGCTGAGAGCTCCCGTGCCCCTCCCACCCGACACACCCCTCCCACCTACCCGGCCTGGGGGAGCTTCTTCCTGGAGTTGGAAGGTAGCATCTTGCTAGCCTTCCTGGCTGCTCTCCTCCCCCTCCAGTCCTGGTGCCTCTGGCCTCAGCTAGATGGCCTGTCCCCCAAATACTAATATTGATCTGATAACAAGGATACGTTTTCTTTTTTGGACAGAACTGGGATTTGAACTAAGGGCCTTGCACTTATTTGCCTACAAGTTGAGCCATGTACCCAGTCTCTTTTGCTTTAGTTATTTTTCAGGAAGACCTTATGGCTGGCCTGTGCCATGATAATTCTACTAATGCTTTTCTCAAAGATGGGAGGTTTTTTGTTTATATGGGGTCTTGCTAGCTTCTTTTAAAAATTATTTTTATTTTTATTTTTTGGCAAGATTGACCTTGAATCATGCATATCCTCCTGATCTCCATCTACTACTATTGTATTGCAGGCATGAGCCACCACATGCACTTAAAAAAAAAAAAAAGAAAGTTTGGCTTAAAAATATTTTTATTGTAAAGATACTGTATAGAGGGGTTTACACTAAGGTAATGACTACATTTTCTATGGAGCATTTTTACCCCCTCATTTATTTTTCTCCTACCCCACTTCTTTCCTCCCCACCACCCAAGTTGTAAAGTTCATTTTCAATATAGTGTCTTATATATATTTATCCTTATTTCAGCATTTTGTTATTTCCCTATCCCACTCCAAATTAGAAAAATGTATATACAAGATGCAGGACACCGGAATCAAATGCAGTGAAAAATGGGGTTATACTGTGGGGGAAGAACATACAAATGAAACAAAAAAAAATCATGTAGTCTATTATAATTACATTAAAAACAACAACAAAGATAAAACATTTGTTTCTCTCTCTTTCGCTTAGAATCATCTTATATGGTTATATGTATAGTTTTTGACCTTTTCTGCTTGTCCTAGACATACACTAGTTATTGCAAATAAGGGAAACAATGGGACCTATGTTTCTTTAGGCCTGGCTTACTTCACTTAATATTCTTTCCAAGTCTTTCCATTCCTAACAAATGGGGTAATGTCATTCTTTCTGACAGAGGCAAAGAATTCCATTGTATATCTATACCACCACATTTTCTTGATCCATTCATCTATTGATGGGCATCTGGGTTGGTTCCATATTTAGTTATAGTGAATAATGCTGCAATAAACAGAGTTGTGCTAGTAGACTTACTATGGCCTTGTTTGTTCTCTTTTGGGAAAATGCCTAAAAGTGGGATTGTTGGGCCACAGGGGAGCTCTATGTGAAGTCTTTTGAGGAACTTCCATACTGCTTTCCAAAGTGGTTGAACAAGTTTACACTCCCACCAACAATGCAGTAGGGTTCCCTTCTAGCCACATCCCCTCGAGCATCTGTTGTTATTAGATTTCTTGATAATAGCCATTCTAACTGGGGTAAGGTGGAATCTCAATGTTGTAATAATTTGCATTTCTTTTATAGCTAGAGAAGTTGAATATTTCTTCATGTGTCTATTGGCCTTTTTATTTTCTCTTCAGATACTTTTTAAGTCTTATAAGATTTCTTCAGGTCTGGAGAAGTGTGGCTTTCTGCACTGTTTACTAGTTTGTTTTGTTTGTTTGTTTCTTTTTTTGGTCAGTCCTGGGGCTTGAACTCTGGGCCTGGGTTGCTGTCCTTGAGCCTTTTAGCTCAAGGCTAGTACTCTACCACTTGAGCCACAGTACCACTTCTGGCTTTTTCTGAGTAGTTTATTGGAGATAATAGTTTCACAGACTTTCCTGCCCAGGCTGCTTTTCAACTTCAATCCAAGGATCTGAGCCCCCTGACTAGCTAGGGTAACATGCCTGAGCCACTGGCACCTGGCTTTGGATTTTACTATTTTATGTTTGAGTCTTATTACCTGTCTGTAATGCACTGGAATGAGTGATTTTTTTTTCTGTTCCTGGTGCTTGAACTCTTGGGCCTTGGCCCAGTACCCAAGGTTCTTTTGCTCAAGAGTAGCACTCTAACACATGAGCCAGAGTACCACTTCTGGATTTTTTCGGTGTAGTTAATTGGAGATAAGAGTTTCACAGACTTTCCTGCCTGGGCTGGCTTTAAACCACCATCCTAAGATCTAGGTCTATTGAATAGCCAGGATTGCAAGTGTACTAAGGCCCTGGCGCCCAGCTGAATCTCCCTATTTTAAGCCTCATATTGTAGCTTAGACAGGAGGTATATGCCCCAAGAGCCAACATCTCCCAATTTTCTGCCAGTGCTGGCCTGGAACCCTGATCTTGACAATCTGAGCCTCCCAAGTAGCTAGGATTATAGGTGTGAGCTACCAGTGCCTTAGATTCAAGGTCTGATATAACTGTTTAGAGTCCTGCTTGTCTTCTTACATAGGACAGTATTTCAGTAACAACTATCCTTTTCTCCCACTTCTGCACAATAAAGGAGGGATTGCAATAAAACTCAAGTGTGTTTTCCCCCTCTCACTGAGGAGGTTGAAACCAACTGCTTTTTTCATGGTGTTGGCAAACTTGTATATTTACCATAAGGTGAGACTTCTGAGAGAATGCCTGGAAAGGAAATTACCACCTCTAGGAAATTTTCAGGGATGTTCCAGTGGCAGATTAGGCTGTGATCAGATTCTAGAGAAATTGAGATTCAATCTCAAAGTTTCTATCACCAAGTCGAATGATATTTTCATTCATTCAGTACAGTGTTTAGGATAACCAAATTGATAGATATTTTCTCAAGAAATAGCAAAGCCACTTAGACTCAAAGCTTTTACTTTCTAGCAAATAACTACATGAAAGGGGATGCTAGTGAATGGGAATGCTAGCTAGTGCTTTGAAAAATTGAGAGAGTACCTAATAATTTGATTTAGATGACTTTGGAGAAGGTGCAAAGAGGAATATAGGAATGTTGCACAAGAGATAGAGGAATGTGGAATGTTGAATGGAGGTATGACAGAAAAGCACTTCTGTGTTGCAGTTCATGTGCAGGAGGTCAGGATTGAATGAAAAGTTCACCTCTAGCTGAGTTCTGGTGGCTCACATCTGAAATCCTAGCTACTCAGGAGGATGAGCTCTTAGGACCTGGTTCAAAGCCAGCCCTGGCAGGAAAGTGAGACAGGTCTAATTAACCATCAGAAAACCAAGTGACACTGTGGCTCTAAGTAGTGGAGTTCTAGCCTTGTGTGAAAAGTCTTAGAGAAATTCAAGAACAGGAAGAAAGAGAAAGGTAATGGAAGGGAGAGAGGAGAGGAAGATGAGGGGAAGAGGAAGTAGAGGAGGAGATGGTATAGGTTAGAAGAGGAGGGAAGGGAGATGATGGGGGAAAGGAGGAAAAAGGCGTGAGAGTGAAGTGAATGAAACAGAGAATAAGAAAAAATGCCCAGACCTCAAGCCCCAGCTCTAGCACACACTCACATACACACACTCAACTAAAGAAAAAGGGAGCTGGGCGCTGGTGGCTCACGCCTGTAATCCTAGCTACTCAGGAGGCTGAGATCTGAGGATCGCGGTTCAAAGCCAGCCCAGGCAGGAGAGACCGTGAGACTCCTATCTCCAATAAACCACTAGAAAACCGGAAGTGGCGCTGTAGCTCAAGTGGTAGAGCGCTCGCCTTGAGCTGAAGAGCTGAGGGACAGCGCCCAGGCCCAGAGTTCAAGCCCCACGGCTGACAAAAAAAAAAAAAAAAAAAAAAAAAAAGAAAAAGGGAAAAATCTGATAAATAGTGATATCAATAGTACTTCCCTCCCATCCCTCCTCTTCACTTAACACTGGTCCCAACTCGAACACTCCATGGAATTCAGGATTCTTCAGCTCCCTTCATTTCTACTGTCATTTCTCCTTTAGTATTACTGTGTACCCTGTCATTCACCATGTACCCATCTTTGCCATCTTGTGACTCTCATTGCTTCTCTCACTAGAATCCCATCCATTCTTTGAGGGAATCACTGCTACTCAAATATCCCTGAGCTGGATCAATGAAGCCCCAGCCTTCCTCCTGCTGAAAATCTCATCAGTCTGCTCTGCAGGCTCAGCCTCCTATTCCCAGTGCATATGTAGCAAAGGCCAAGTCTGCCCAACTCCTCCCCATCACATGCTTGTCACGTAAAGGCAGAATCAGCCCTCCGCATAGCCTCTCTGTGCAAAGCTAATGTCCTGGCTGAAGCAACACAAATATGGCAGTGGTGAAGGCTCATATCTAATCTTCCTGAATTTCTGTTGATATGGGAATGCAGTTAGCCCAGGCAGGATGTGTCTACAGGCAGAGTCCATCCAGGCCCCATCAATCCACAAGTACCACTATATCTCCATGGCTTCTCAGGTCTCCTGTTCCGTCATATATTTCACCAGGTTTAGCTGAACCAAAGGGAGTATATTTTAATATATACACTTTGTGATTCCAAAAATGGACTCTTGGTGTTCAGAATGATTGACTATTGAACATCAGCTCCCTCATCAGCACGCTGGTTCTCCCAGCAGAAAAATTAGGGTCTATTCTTCCATGAGGCCAATAGTCTTTCCCTGTGAACTGCCAAGGTAAAGCACCATGCACAAAGCCTGGTGCTCTTGGGAAGGGGTGTCAGCTGGTGACCTCTCTGGGGACTCACTGGCTCTCTACCAAGATAAACTAACACTCAGTGCTGACCCTCTTGTACAGTGCACATGTCCCTCCCTCTCTCCCTATCAATTTGTATACCAGCCCACCACCCCCTTTCTCCCACAACCATTTATAAGGTGTCCCTCACACAGCTGTGCCTCACATATAAGTACACAAATCCCTTTCATAACAACACAGAAACCAAAGTATGCCACAGCAGACTAACAAAGTCAAATTCACTTCCTGATGCTGGAGGCTCTTCCTGTCATCCTAACTATCCCAGCAGCCTTTATGGGAACTCGAACACTCACTCCATCTTCACTTAACTAGAAAAATGCAGGCCTGGAGCTATCATGTAGTGGTAGTGTAATAAAAAGCAGTTCCAAAGGCATCTGCCTCCCCCTACATGATGAACTCATTGTTCCCCTGTGCCTAGCTGTAGCAGGAGGTAGGGGGGTGGGGTCAAGAAGGGATGGGACAGTGAGCTTCATGGGGCCAGGGCATGAGTGGAGGTTGAAACTGTTAGAGCTGTTGGAGTGGGGGAGGGGCCCAGGCTATATATAGTCTGTCTGTGCTGAGGAGCAGGGGCTGGGGAGAGACAGACAGCAAGAGGCTCCTATCAGAACAGAGCAGATCAGGGCTGGCCTGTGAAGAGGCCTGTGGCCTGTGGACAGGACACTGCAGAGGCAGATACAGGAGGAGGAAGGAATAAAAAGGAAAAGCTTTCCCCTTTGGAGCTTTGCAGACTGACTATT
>NW_027205921.1:0-10754 GCF_024711535.1 Dipodomys merriami | reverse complement strand
GAAGAAAATCAGTGGAGGGTGAGAAGGAGCAAAGGCAATCATCTTGTCATGGCCAGGAAAGGGAGGGAGGAGGAGAGGGAGAGAGACAGAGAGAGCAGGGCCCCACCCTGAGCCTTGCCACCATTTACTTATTTCCTTGAGATCAGTCCAATTTCCTCCAGCACCTCTCAAAATAGCACTACCAGCTGAAGACTAAGCTTTCAACACTTGGCCCTATGGGAACATTTCATATTCAACTGTAACAGGTGAGAAGAAAAAAAAATCACAACCACATTTAGGAGATACTAAATGTGTATGAGCAGGATGCATCCAAGTTGCTACTATGACATTAATCTTCATCACCAAAAAGAAGCAACTAAATTGGGATGGCAGCATAATACACCAGCTCTGACTTAGGCACCTGCATTGAGTCTTGGCTACGTTCTTGATTTGCCGTATGATTTTGAGCGAGTTATTTAGCATCCTTTGTCCTCAAGTGTTTTTTACATGAGGGCAATGGAAAGAATTGCCCCCAAAGAGCTGTTTCAAGACTATATGAAAGGGCTGGGAAGGTGGCTCAGTGGTAGAGCGCTTGCCTTGCATGCCTGAGGCCCTGGGTTCGATTCCTCAGCACCACATAAGCAAAAAGAAAAAAGCCAGAAGTGGCGCTATGGCTCAAGTGGTAGAACACTAGCCTTGAGCTGAAGAGCTAAGGGATAGCGCCCAGGCCCAGAGTTCAGGCCCCACAACTGGACCCCCCCCCAAAAAAAGACTATATGAAAAAATTCATGTGCTTTGATTATAACCTAGAATATAGTTATCAAGAGGCTGAGATCTGAGGATTGTAGTTTAAACCTAGCCCAGGCAGGAAAGTTTGTGAGCCTCTTATTTCCAATTCAATTACCCCCCCGACCACCAAAAAAAAAAAAAGTTGAAAGTGTTGCTGTGGCTCAAGCTGTAGGGTACTAGCCCTACAGCAAAAAGCTCAGGGACAGCACCTAGACCCTGAGTTCAAACCCTAGGACTGGCACAAGGAAAATAATTTAAACATGTATTATCTACTAAATCTGGCAAATCTAGGCTTGATGGACTAAGCAGACCTAAAGGAAGTTCAAACTTAGAGTGATTAATCTGTTGAAGGAAGTTGAAGGAGCTACAATTAAGGATACCCAAACCAACCACACTTGGATTGGGGCCTTTGACTTTATGGTCTCAAAGAATGAGTCCATGGACATAGGGAGAAGTAAAATGGCAAAGATCAACTGGAGAAAAAGATAAGCAGAGTTCCCACTAGATAGGCGGCATCTCAGGGAGGGTACTGCCTAGGGCTAATAAGGTATCTCTAGAGATCATTGGATAGTCTGTGGCCCCTACTAGTCCCCAGACCCAAGCAAAGACGCCACACAACCTCCATGCATCCTTTAGCCACTCAGGCTGGGTACCAGTTCCTTCACATAGCTCTGGGGTCTAATTGTCTTAGCAAGAGACAATGGGCTGCCCAGATGAGACTGCTCAAAGCCTTGGTGATGAGATGACTAGGAGCTAGCACACAAGCCTGCTCAAGGTCATGACGAGGGATGCAGAACCTGTACAAGAGAGGATGTTGAACCGGATTGCCAAGCCAGTCTCTTCTCTCAATACTAAAACTGTTCAGGGGAAATACAATGATATAGATAGAGACAGACCTAGACTTAGACATAGACAAAAGAGGTAGACATAGTCCAAATGATAGAAATTACAAAAATGTAATCCAAATTATAGAAAAGTTGGTAAAAGAGGAGGAAGAGGAGAAGGAGGAGGAAGAAGAAGAAGAAGAAGAGCAGGATAATTTTAGCCCTCCCCCTGCCCCAGCTTCCTGAGTGCTGGGATTATATGTATTATTATGCCCAGCTAAAAGTTATTTATCAACTAAATCTCTGCTTTTTTTACTTGTCTTTTGTGAGAATTTGCATCTCATAATTACTTAGTGCCTGACAATTAAGTCTCACCCTAATACAAGGTTAGAATTCCCCATATGTGTGTGTGTGTGTCTTTCTGTTTCTCGCTTTCTTGCTCTTTCTCTCTACTTGTCTACAGTAAAAACAACAACAGCTATTGTCAGTCTCAGAATTAATCTTTTCTCCTTTATGACGATAGTTGGAAGACACCGTGGTAACTTCATTGTGAATCTATCGGTCCATTTGCCCTTTTCCCTATTACATTAAAAAGGCTGAGAGGGGTTTTAATCTGCTTAATTTCACCTTGAGTGTCCCCAAACCTTCCTGAATCCTAGCTCTCCTTACAAAACAGCTCAATAGGCACCATCCAATTTACTGTAAATTGCTATTCAACTCAGGTTGTCTTTCAGTTTCCAGGAAAGCCAGAACGCTCCTCTCTGTACTTTTTTTTTTCAGCAGAATGATCTGTAATTTTAGAATGTTCTGCAGCCTGTATTTTAGTTTTCCTGCCCCTTGATTAAACTGACACATGGCTGCTAGCACACGAAGCATTTCCATTCCAGGCCTGACATTCGTCTCTCCTATTCTTCATCTTTTTGACCTGTGGAGAGCTGACGGGGTATGGAGGCAGGTTAGTGACAGATGCTGAAACCAACCCCATCTCATCCTCCTGCCCTAGAAAACACCTATGAGTTCTATCTCCTCCCTAGTACCTGAATTTGGCCTCTTCTCCTGTGAGTAATTAGTAGTCAGTTGTAGTTAGGACTTCTCCCTAGGAGTAGAAAAACCTAAACAGAGGGCCCTGCATATATCTCTTTAGCCTGACCTTAAGACTCTTCATGCATGCGTATGCGCTGTATTTCACACATATACTTAGAATTATGGGATGGCAGATCGGCACATGTGCAGAGCCTTCCCCCAAACTCTTCCAAGTAACGATCCCTCATTTCCCTAAGACAGACCACTGTCATGACTGTGAATAGCTCTCATACTCCTGAATCTTAGAAAACATGTATTTTTTGAAGGAGGAGGGCAGTACTGAGGATCTGGGAATCTTCTCTTAACTTATTTTTACTCAAGGCTGGCACTCTACCACTTGAGTTATACCTCCAGTTGCCATCTTTTGCTGGTTAATTGGAGATAAGATTCTCATAGACATTCCTTCCCAGACTGTCTTTCAATGGCAATCCTCAACACTCAGCCTCCTGAGTAGCTAGAATTACAGGTATGAGCCACCAGCACCCAGCTAAGATGGTCTCTGAAGTGCAAGAAATAACAACAAAGAAAGGAGACATACTCTGGATGACAAAGATTTTTCTCAGCACAGCCCTCTGCCCTGCTTCTCCTTCCCTCAGGTAAAAACTGCTGATGGACTTGTGAGGGGGAAGCCCTCTATCGCTCAGTTTGGAGGCCCTGGAATAAACCTGATTTCTTCTGATCCGATTCTTCTCCCCATTCCTTCCCCAAGTATTAATAGGCAGCCTGAACTAATTCCTCTTGGAATTAGCTTACCCCCCCAAATATATATTTTGCCCCTATGCTAAATTTGCTTTCCTCCTTCCTTCCTTCCTTCCTTCCTTCCTTCCTTCCTTTCTCTTTCTTTCTTTCTCTTTTTCTCTTTCTCTCTCTGTCTCTCTTTCTCTCTTTCTCTCTTTGTCTCTTTCTTTCTTTCTTTTTCTTTTCTTTCTTTCTTTCTTTTCTTTCTTTCTTTCTTTTCCTTCCTTCCTTCCTTTCTTTCTTTCTTTCTTTCTTTCTTTCTTTCTTTCTTTCTTTCTTTCTTTCTTTCTTTCTTTCTTTCTTTCTTTCTTTCTTTCTTTCTTTCTTTCTTTCTTTCTTTCTTTCTTTCTTTCTTTCTTTCTTTCTTTTTGCCAGTCATGGGGCTTGAACTCTGGGCCTGGGCATTGTCCCTGGGCTCCTTTTTGGCTCAAGGCTAGCACTCTACCACTTGAGCCACAGCACAACTTCTGCCATTTTCTGAGTAGTTTATTGGAGATAAGAATCTCACAGACTTTCTTCCCAGGCTGGCTTCAAAACCAGAATCCTCAGATCTCAGCCTCCTGAGTAGCTAGTATTATAGGTGTGAGCCACTGGTGCCTGGCTTGTTTTCTATCCTTGACTTTTCCAAACTTTCCTTTTCTTCCCATTGTTTTCCTTCTCTTCTCCCTCTAATGACTTTTTCTACTTTCTATAACATCACCTGTAAGTAATCACTATCTCCTGAAATCTGTAAACCAGATTAAGATTTAAAAAAAAACTGAGCCCCAGATTCTTCTTTCCAATTCATAGAAGAAATTCTACTTGGACATATTCCAGAGATTTAAACTCAACATGCTTCAAATAAAACTTTCCATCTGGGAGAGGGCATGGCTAGGACCTTATTCCAGGGATCTGTGACTGCATCCACTTACATGCTAAAGGAGGATTAAGACTGCAGATTGAAAGCTAAAGGAGAATTAAGATTGCAGATTGAAATGTTTTGAATTCTGTCACCTAAATTTAAACTAGAGATATTATCTTGAATTATGGGACAGTTGGGGGGGTGCACATTGTACTCATAAGTATAAAGAATAATCTCTTTCTATACTTAGAACATTCCTGAGACCAAATGTTTGTCTCTTCTACACCAAGAGCATCTCCAAATTTATAAACACATACAAGTTATCTTTCATCTCAGCTCTTAGAACCGTCTATCTGGAGAAGGCCACATGCCAGTTGCCCATACCTGTCATCCTCACTACTCAGGAGGCTGAGATCTGAGCATCATGGTTCAAAAGCTAGCCCAGGCAGGAAAGTTCATGAGACTCTTATCTCCAATGAATTACATTTTTGGTGCTTTACTTCCAGCTTTTTGTCAGAAGTGGAGGTATGGCTCAAGTGGTAGAGCACTAGCCTTGAGCAAAAAAGCTCAGGGACAGCCTCTCAGCCCCTGAGTTCAAGCCCCAGGACCAACAGGTATGCACGTGCACGTGCATGTGTGCACACACATGCACACACATGCACACATGCACACACACACACACACACACACACACACACACAGAGTCTACCTGGAAGAAAGGAAGTTAAGAATTCAGTGCCCCAAGATGGCACCTACTTTAGAAGGCAACTTCAAACTCATACTACCCAAAGAGCTGGTTGGTGGGTTCCTGTAACTCCCCACCCAAAATAGGTTGTGCATAGAGTTCAAAGAACCACTTATTTTTACTGTGAGTATAAACGTATATTAAAGGGCAAAAATGACAGCAATTTAGAGAGCTTAAATTAGCTCTATTTTTTTATTCCTATATCAGAAATACTTCATTTCATAAAGCATAATAAATATTCCAGTGTGTTGAGCAGAAGGAGCTGCTTTTATAGACAGGGTAAAAAAAAGCAGAAACTAATGACACATTGGGCCAGGTGCTATGGCTCATGCCTGCAATCCTAGCTACTCAGGATGCTGAGACCTCTGGTTCAATGTTCAAAGCAGAGCAGACTGCAAGACTCTAGCTCTAATTTACCAGCAAAAAAAAGGACAGCTCAAGTGGTAGAGGACCATTTGTGAGCAAAAATGCCAAGTTGTCCTTAGTTTAAAACTAGGTACCAGCAGAAGAGAGAAAAAAGAAGGAAGGGAGGGAGGGAGGAAAGGAGGGAAGGAAAGGAAGGAAGAAAACAAAGAAGGGAAGAGAGGGAAAAAAGAAAAGAAGGAAAGAAAATACAGAACAGTTGAAACACAGAACAGTTAGGCCATAATGTAGTTGTGTACTTGTAATCCAGCTATTGATAACTCTGTCAACATCTGATTTCTCTGAGCCTTTATAATGCAACCCAGTATTTCATTCAAGGCCTTTGCCTCTAGAGGTCAAGAAAAAGACAGCATGAGAGAGGACAATGCATATTTGTAAAGTCTGCATCCAGACCTAGAGCACCTGGTAAGAATCATGCATTAAAGCTCATTACTTCTGTATGTGTACGCCCCTAATGGGTGTAGGGGTGGGGTGAGGAGGGGCTGTAGAATCAAACACATCTAAATTACAGGTGCAAAGAAATTGTGCTTTATATTAGGAAATTGTATTTCAAGGTCCAAGACAGTAGTTAAAAGAATTCAAGGAAGGAAGGAAGAGATTGAGGGGGGGCGGGGGAGAGAAAGGAACAAAAGGAAGGAAAAGAAAAATTTTTGTTGAACTACAGAACAGTTAGGCCACACTATAATCCAGTGATTGATAATTCAGTCACTTTATGGTATCTTACGCAGGGAGGAGACTCATGGGAGACAAAGGTGTAACTCCTCTGGACAGCTAAAATACTTGACACCAAAACAAATTCCAGGAAATGAAAACATGATTTTGGTTTCTTTTTGGTTGATATTGTTTTCATTGTTGTCATTTGCTTCTGTTTTTTGTCTTTTTTTGGGGGGGAGGGCAAATGGGAGCACAGAAATGGAAGGAGAGAGAATGAACAAATGCAGTCATGGTATTCAATATACACTATGTACAAAATGAACTGTGCGACCAACTTGTGGGCAGGGACAGAAGGGACTGGGAGAGAATTAAGGAAGGGGTGACATTGCCCCAGAAGAACTGAACTCATTCCTTGACTTATGGAACTGTAATCACTCAGTGTGACTCCTTAACAATAACAATACAATTATATTTTTTAAAAAAGGAATCCAAGTCCAAGTACTTTTAAAATAGCTACCAAACAACCCCACCCCGAGCTTTAATGTGAAACCACATCCACCAATCCTATCACTCATTGGGCAACAGTGAAAGGAAATCCATTGCCCCCCTAAAATGCTTGAGCCACTGTGTTAACCTGAAAGAGGTTCAAGGGACAAAATAGCTGAGATGTGTGTCATTTTATAGAAATAATAATTGAGTTCCAGACATAGATGGTCACATTTGTAATACTAGCTCCTCAGGAAGCTGAGATCTGAGGATCACAGTTTAAAACCAGCTGAGGCACCAAAAAGCTGGAAGTGTGGCTGTGGCTCAAGTGATAGAGCACTAGCCTTGAGCAAAAGAAAAAGCTAGGAGACAGAGCCCAGGCCTTGAGTTCAAGCCCCAGGTTTGGCGCACGCACGCGCACACGCACGTGCACACACACACACAGACACACACACACACACAGACACACACACACACACACACACACACACACACACACACGAAACCCTAACAACAAACAAAGAAAAATGATGGCTTACGACAAAATTTCTTGTCCCAAATGCAAATGATATAAAACAAAAAAGAGCTATTTGCCTTGTGGTTTTGGTTTGTTCCTCCCAATTCTGCTTCGCCAGAATTCTCTCACAGTTTGCTTTTGGGGTTCAAGGAAAACACCATTTCTGTGGTGTGGGCTCCGTCTGGGAATAAAAGCCAGGCTTCCATTTGCTAAATTATTTATGACCTCAGCTGCCGTTTGGATCTTTTTTTATGGAATATTTTTTAAATAAATATTTCATAAGCAGCCAGAGGCTATTGGAATTTGATGCATTTCAGAAAACTAAAGAATGAAATTTGAATTGCGATGTACAGAGACAATGCATCGCATGTCTTTGCGGATAAAACACATTACACACGGTGGATGATTTCAATGTTGTTTAAAGCGGCTGTGTATCAAACCATGATCTTTAAAATGTGTAAAAATTCTCCTTTGGTAGTGAAATAAGATTATAGCACTTCATTTTCTGCTTTGCTGCTACTCAGTACTGAATTGGATTTTTGTTGTTGTTGTTCTTGGTGCTTTCAGAATGAGATGTGGGGTCTAAGTTTTAGTCTGCATCCTGTATTTGTTACATTGCATTGTTTTATTGTTTTATTGTTTTATTTTTTTGGGTCTGGTTGTGGGGCCTGAACTCTGGGCCTGGGCGCTGTCCCTCACCTCTTCAGCTCAAGGCTAGCGCTCTACCACTTGAGCCACAGCGCCACTTCCGGCTTTTTTCTTTTTGCTTATGTGGTGCTGAGGAATTGAAGCCAGGGCCTCAGGCATGCAAGGCAAATGCTCTACCACTGAGCCACCTTCCCAGCCCCACTTTGCATTGTTTTAAAGCTATTACTCTGGTAGTGATTTGTTGGGTTATGTGTGTATATATAGCTGTTATTGTTTTGTTTGTGGTATTTTTGGTGGAACTAGCTATTAAATCCAGGCCTTTTCACATGCTAGGCAAGCACTCTAAACCACTGAACTTGATTCTTGTTTCATTTGTTTTTGAAACAGGTGTAGGCTAGCCCACATTTACACTCCTCCCTGCCTCAGCCTCCTGAATTCTGGGATTACAGGCCTATACCTCCATACTCAGCGTTTTTACTATAATAAATTGCTTTCCTATATTTCACTTAAAACTGAACTTTGGAACTTTAAGATATAAATGTAGTGTTTTCTAGTCCTACTGAGAAGTAAAAAGCACAGAAATTTATATGTTAAGTACTTCCAGGCATGGTGGCTCATACCTGTAAGCCAACTACTTGGGAGGCAGAGATTGGAAGGATAAAGGATAAAGGTTCAAAACAAGCCTAAGCAAAAAGCTAGTTTGCTAAATTTGCTAAATTCTTTCTTTCTTTCCTTCCTTCCTTCCTTCCTTCCTTCCTTCCTTCCTTCCTTCCTTCCTTCCTTCTTCCTTTTTCTCTTCTTCTTTCTTTTGTTGTTATATGTGTGTGCCAGTAATGGGGCTTGAATTCAGGACCTCTCACTCTGGCTTAGTTTTTTCCACCTCAGGCTGGCACTCTATAACTTGAGCCATACCTCCAGTTCCATGAGCAAAAAGCTAATGAAACTCCCCATCTCTACCAATAAGCTAAATGTGGTGGCTCACATCTATGATCTCAGTTATGTGGGAAGCATAGGCAAGAAGATCACAGTCTGAGATCACCTGTGTCAAAGCGATGCCCTGTCCAAAAAAGCAACTAAAGCAAGAAGGGCTAGGAATAGGGTACAGCGCCTGCCTAAGGAGCTCCTGGCCCTGAGTTCAAATCTAGTACCACACACAAAAAAAGAACTTGAATAAAGGAGACAAAAGAATCTAACAAAGTGCTGCTGCTGTAGCAGAATTGGAGGCATCTGGAGAGAGAAAGAGAACCAAGCAAGCTGGAATTTATGCCCCAATGTCTTAATTTCCTATTCTCCAAGTCTCTTTTGTAACATATGAGGCCCAGATTCAGGGTCCTGTGATGACCCCCGAGTCACAGCTTTCCCGAAGGTCTAAGGTCACAAAACTCTGCTCTGTGCCAAGCTCTCCTGCTCATTTATTTCCCCAGAGCTTGGAATCCTGACCTTTGGCTTAGCCTAGTAGCTTGACTGCTTGCCCATCTGTTTTCTTGTGCTGGCTCATTTCCTTCGCCTAGACATGAGATGTCTCTGGACCCAGAAGCATATAGTAAGTGCTCAGTAAACTTTGAGTGTGTGTGCGGGGGAGGGGGGTATACAATGTAAAGACCTCCTGGATACAAGGACAAATTCTCCCAATTCCTCTCTATTGGGCATAGTTGTAGTCTCAGAATCCTGACAGCTGTCAGTCAGAAGCCCTGGCCTGCTCTTACTGTTAGACAAGGTGTATGTGCTTCTCCACCTGCTCTTGCTGTTACTGGAAGTCCTAAGTGCCATTGAGGACATCATCTCCTTTTTTTTTTTTCTAGTACCGGGATTTGAATTCAGGGCCTCGAATTTTTGCTCAGCTTCCTCAAGCGGATGCTCTACTACTTAAACCATGACTCCAATCTTTATTTTTGGGTGCCTGTTCTGGGGCTTGAACTGATCCATAGCTCCATTTAATGGCTCTTTTTTTTTTTTTTTTTTGGTGGTTTATTGGAGATGAGTCTCATGGAATTTCTTGCCAGGACTGCCTTTGAACTGTGACCCTCAGATCTCAGCTTCTCGAGTAGCTAGGAGTACAGGCATCCAGGCTAAATTCCTTTTCTTAAATTTTTAAAATTGTATTTGACACAAGGATCCAAAGTCCCATCTATTACATGTAATTACTATAAGCCTAAAGAAGACCATTATGTGGGAAAAGCCTCACAGACTTGAAAGACAAAACAAATAGATGGGGGGAAAAAAACCAAATGGATGAAATTATCAATGTGTCTGTCCAGGACTTATAGCTCTTTACATATTTTAAACTGCCCCCTTAATAGGATATTACATATGAATTGACTTCCACAATAAAGTTCTCCCCCTTTGTGTCCATGAACACCATCTCCATAAGAGCAGATTGCAACAACTACATTGTGAAGTTCTTCATTGCAGCTGAGCTACAGAATTGCCACAAAAGAGACAGTGGAGCTATTTGAGTCACATTGGTGATTGCTATGCACCTGTAAGGAAAGGGAAGCACAATATCTAAATGGGTAACCGAATTTTCATTGACTTCTCTTAATTGGCTCCCTCCAGGGGACTGAATATAATCCACTTTGCCCATTTCCAGAGGCCTCCCATGTGTCAGGGGTCTATCTATTTTTATTCCACGAATTGCTTTACAAATAAGCACAGTGAGAGGCAGCAATGTATTATAAAAGCTGCATTAATGCCTCTATTTGTTTAGAAGCCAGGCAGAGAATCAGAACACAGCCTAGAGAGAATGTAATAGGCCCAGCTTGAACCCCTTCCCAGCCAACGCCATTGAACACCTGCTAACCATCATGAAGCTACTAGAGAAATTAGACAGCATCCAAGCACCTCACACTAAATTCCAACAGCAGTGATTTACTTATCACTGTGTATCATGGCTACCCATTCCCACAATGCCTTCTTCTGACAAAAGCACCTCTCTCCTGTAAGACTCTAGAGATACTGAAGACATTGAAAAGTAAGGAAGGTGTGAGTTGAAGAACATTCCATTACATGAAAATTGTTTTCTTGCCC
>NW_027205920.1:0-10766 GCF_024711535.1 Dipodomys merriami | reverse complement strand
TGAATTATTTCTCTGGCAGATAGAATGGCTTATTCAAAGCCATCTGTAATGTCTGCTCTTGGGGCCAATGACACATAAAAGCGAGGCAGCTGGGTGGGTTGGAAATATAAGAGTAAGAATTTCTACCATCATTATCACTACCCCTTCATGAAACTTACTGATCTAGAGAGAATTACAGTTCTGCTGACTATTCATGACTGATTGTGCATCAAGTGCCATGCTAAGTTCTTTTAACTTCTTTATCTCACTTAATCTTAAAAGCATTCTAAGGTAGATACTATTATCACCATTATTCACACTTCACAGATGAAGAAACTAGGAATCAAAGTCAAATAGGTAGTAATTACTATAACCAAGATTCAAAGCCTAGCCGTCTCATGTTAAAGCCTCCTTCTGTCTTTCCTTATAATGGTGTTTGCCTAATATAGTTCTCTGACCTTGAATATTCTGTTGAAACTTAAATAACACCATTCAGGTGAATATAATTGGCCTTTACATTCCTGAAATAGAAATCTATAACCACATACCTGATCACAAATACAGGCTTAAAATGGAGCTGTTTCTGAGTCATAATTATTACATATAAAGTATCACATATCTAGAACTAAACATAAACTCTAAATAAAATGAAATGTGAATTATTTTCCTATTCCTACTGGATAGTACCTAACTGCACAGATATCAATGCATATGGACCAACATACATAAAAGAGAGAGTCCATAATAACTAAACAGGGCACACATACTCTGTACATTTCAATTTGTACCAATACGGATAGACAAATCCAGTTAAGACAAAAGAAAAGGACTATTTTTTAACCTAAGAAAATCCTTGCAACTCTCTCAATTCATAAGTCCACTGCAGGAATTTGTTCATTCCATACACATGAACATCATTATAGACTGAAAAGCTTATTAACTATAATCAAAAAGGTCCTTTTGGAATGATCTTCCTCCTTTTCCTACTTCCAAGGGAAATCATTTGCAGGTTTCTTCAGGGCAATGGTTATCAACCAAGTGTTCAGGCTCATCTTCAAATGTTCTAGACCAAATTTACTATAATAATGATAACTATGCTTTCAGTATCCTGATCTTTTTTAACTGCAGCACATCTTTTCATCTATTTCCATTTCCCTTAGGTATAGTGCAGGCTAAGAAATCATCAGACCCATTTTCCATACTATATATCATCAGAAACAATTTTGATAATCATATTATTAGTGTGCATAACCCCTTCATTCAGAACTCGGCTAAAAAGAGTCTCCTAAATGTCCTGCTCTTGTTATATCTGCAAATGTCAAAAATTCTAAATGAAGCATATGAGCCTTCCTTAATAAAGGGGGGATGGCTCTCCTTTATAGCAAGAAAAAATACTCCCAACACCTGCTTTAAATTGATCTTTAAGAGTCTTTTAAAACGTTCTTTAGTTAATTCAGGTGACGCACGTTTGTATCCTTGTTCAGAAATGGCTTTTTAATACATGATTATTTAGACGAGCATATTAGATTTATTACCTTTGCTAATGAACACTTAGATAAAAGTGGTATTCTCTAGATAAGTATTCTCCTAACATGAGCTCTGATTACCATAGTGTAATTTCATTTCAGTTCAAAATTATATAAAGAGTGAACTTGGTGGCTTTTACATATAGAAAAGGGGACCCATCTGCTATGTCATAATTCTCGAATGTCCCTGTCACTTTTACAATGTACTACATAAGTAACGCAGCTATCATTAACTTGTAAGAAATTTCTGGGCTTTAAAAAATTGAAGGGTGAACTGGAATCGTACTTTTCAAAAACATTTCAGTTAGTTCTAACTGGGACTAGGATCTCTAATTTAGGAATGGTCAGTCAACTGGCCATATATTCAATATCCTACAGAGGGCTATGCTTATCTGCTCCCTTTTATACTGCAGAATTTCACACAGGCTCAATGAAACAAAATATGTAAGTTTTAGATGAATCTAAGGTACTAAGAAGAGATGTCTGTAAAAGTATTTTTGAGAAAATACCAGTTTTTCAATACCAAAAAGTGCCTCCAGGGATGCAGAACTCATTCTCTGAAAAATATGACCTTATTCTGAGGAGGTTTGAACAAGTTACATATATCAGAGTGTGAACAAGAATTTAAAGAATTTTTTTTGCAGTGCTAGGGTTTGAACTTAAGACCTATTCCTTGCTAGACTAGCACTGCACCAGTTGAGTCCTAACTCCAGTATTAATATATATATATAATATATAAATATAAAATATATCTATATACATATCATATAACTAATAGGAATAAAGCCTGAGAAAATTGAATAGATTTGTGAGCTCAAACATGTATGGGTTTCATGGCCACAATACACAATACGCTGTTAAAAAAAATTTACCCAAGACATTTGATATTATAGTGGACCTAGAAATTCAGTATACAATATTTGCTACCCAGAGAAATGAAATTCACATAATTAATTACTCTGTTTACACTTTACAATATTTTATCCTGTGTATCTTTTTTAAAGTACCTCTTCAAGAGGCTTAATTTTTAATACAAGATGATCAAAATTAGCATTAAACATTTTAACATTTTTTGTAATATAACACACACAGAGACAAAAGTTTACAGAAGTAAAGATCACAGTAAATTACAGCAAGGGAAATACCAAGGTAAGAGATCAAATATTCTCTAAGTTCCTCTTCCTACATTTCTTCCCAACTACTATCACCTTTCTTTTTGCCAAAGGTAGTGTCAATACCAGTGAAAAACTAGGACATTCTGCCAAAAGCCATGGTAATGTGCCATGCTGGAATATATTCACCTGTTTCACTCCAGTTTTCAGTTGACTGAAGCTCTAACTGGCATTCAAAATGAAATGTATGTGGTACTCTGAGTCATAAATAGCCAACTCTAGAATTCTTGATTCTCACAAATTGTAATAAATGTTTACTATTTTAAGCCATACTTTCATGAATACAAACAGTAGCCATTCTTCTGGCAACAAATACCAGTTTAAAAATTATCACAATCTGCTATATATGGAAATATAATAATTCATTTCTCTGTACCAAACTTACATTACTTAATATCATGTCTGTTCAATACTTCCTTATTATTATACACAGCCATAGTTCATGGATTCAGAGGCATGATAGTTTGACTTGAGATGGGGCCTGATTGCTCAAACTTGGAATCCCACTACTTGGTAGGCTTATTACTGAAAGATGGTGGTTTGAGGCCAACCAACCAGAAAAATTTATTAGACTCTATCTAAAAAATAACCACAAAAAGAAAAGAAACAAGAGAGAATGAAAGATGGTGTGAAATGTGGTTCAAAAGGTGGAAAGTGAGCCTAGTAACCACAAGGCTCTGAGTCCAAATCCCAGTATCATTTTAAAAAATTGGTTTGAGCTATCTTGTAGGGGTAATTACACAGCAAAGTAAGACCAAAAAAGTAAGTAAACAAGCAGGAGGGGGAAAAAATGAAGGAAAGAAAAAAGAAAAGGAAGAGGAAAAGAGGAAAGGAAAGGAAAAAGAAGATGAAAAGGGGAAAGGAAAGGAAAAGGAAGAAGAAAAGGGGACACAAAAGGAAAGGAAAGGGAAAAAGAAAAGATGAGAGAGAGAGGGAGGGAGGGGGAGGAAAAAAGGAAGGAGAGAAAAAAGGAAGGAAGGGAGACAGAAGAAAGAAAGAAAGAAAGAAAGAAAGAAAGAAAGAAAGAAAGAAAGAAAGAAAGAAAGAAGGAAAGAAAGAGAGAAAGGAAAGAATGAAAAAGAAAGGAAAGAAAGAAAGAGAGAGAAAGAGAAAGGAAAGAAATAAAAAGAAAGGAAAGAAAGAAGGAAAGAAGAAAGAAAGAAATAGAAAGGAAAGAAAGAAAAAGGAAGGAAAGAGAGAAATGAAAAGAAAGAGAATGAAGAGATGGAGGCAGGCAGGCAGGAATTTATTTCCTACCCTGAAAGAACTGTTCTAATAACTTTTTGCATAACCTATGAGTATCACCATGTTTACAATCGAATACACCTTTAGAATACTTGTCATTTCAGAGGTTAAGATACCTTTCAGAAGAGACCTTATACTTAGTTTTAAATATGGAAATCAAAGACAATCTATGATAGCTATATTAGCTTATTGCAATCACCTATTACAGGATTAAAATAGTAATACTAAATTCCTAAAAAGTTTATGTTTCCTCTTCAGTATATATACAGGATTGAGACTGTGAAAGGACAAAATAAAGTGTAAAATAACAATTAACAATTAAAAATATTTTCTCTGAAGAAACAAAAGAGATCAAGGAATCCTAATGCTTCTAAGAACCCAACAATTTATTGGGGGATGATGACCTATTATTATCTTCTAATTTATAAAGAGGTAAGACCCCAGATTTTATTTTGCTTCTGTTTCATAGCAACATACACTTATATTATTTAAACAATTTGCAACAAGTATCTTTTTCTCAGTTTATTTTCAATTAAACCATAACTTTGAACATTTCCTAGTGCGTGCGTTTTCAGTGAACACTAAACAATGAGAAACCACTTCCATTAACATGACAGCATTAATTATGCTTTGAATGAGTAGGGGATTTCGTAAGGGGTCTCCTCCGATACTGTCATTACTGTTCACCTGCATTGTGCCTTAGTGTTTGGCAGATGCACAGAAAATAATTGAGGATTATGTTTATCCTTTCTGTTGACATCTGGAAAAAAACCCATGCAAAAGTCAGCAGTCATTAATTCAAATAAGTGTAGATCCTTTGACAAATGCAATTGAACATCTTTCTTTTTTAAAGATGTAAAGTCCCTTTCTTCTCTATCATGTTTTAACATATCTGAGCTTTGCCATATAATTCATATATTAAGAAATTGTTGAAATAATATTTCAAATGCATCCTGTATTTCTAATATAGGCCTTGTTATAAAACACTAAGAAAAATTTAACAGCTCTTACTTTGAATATCTTCACACTAAATCAGGAACACTTGCCAAAAATTTTACAGATGTCTGACTTCTTAACATTGTGTATTTTAAATATTCAAATTTATTATTCATTAAATACTGCTAATTGGTATTTGTTATTCAGATGAACTTCAAAGCTGTGGATTTTTTTCTAACCTTAAGAAGCATGTAAAGTAGTCAACAGGCTATTAGAATAAAATTCAAACATTTTTAGTATTTATTTGTTTTTTCCTTTGAGGAAGTAATGTTCATTTCTATTTAGGAATAAAGATATGCAGCTTCTGCCTCCTAAAGGGGCAAAATGTTCTGACTGCAAGGCTTTCAGAAACAAATTCAGAGTGTGTTTAACAAAGAACTTACAAATCAGCTGCCTGCAGTGCTTAAATCAGAGCAGAGTGGTGAGGTGAGTAGGAAAGGAGGAAGGAAGGGAAGGAGGAAAGAGACGGAGAAGACAGAGAGGCCACAGAAAGAGAGAACAGAAAGAGAAGACAGAGACAGAAACAGACTGGGACACACAGAAACAGAAACAGGGACACACAGCATACAGAGAAAGAAGTATATGTGGGGGGGGGACAGAGAGAGAGAGAGGAGAGAGAGAGAGAGAGAGAGAGAGAGAGAGAGAGAGAGAGAGAGAGAGAGAGAGAGAGAGAGAGAGAGAGAGAGAGAGAGAGGAAGAGAAGAAGAAGAAGAAGAAGAAGAAGAAGAAGAAGAAGAAGAAGAAGAAGAAGAAGAAGAGAAGAAGAAGAAGAAGAAGAAGAGGAGGAGGAGGAGGAGGAGGAGGAGGAGGAGGAGGAGGAGGAGGAGGAGGAGGAGGAGGAGGAGGAGGAAGAGGAGGGGGAGGAGGAGGAGGAGGAGGAGGAGGAGGAGGAGGAGGAGGAAAGAAAGAAAGAAGGAGAGAAGGAAGGAAGGAAGGAAGGAAGGAAGGAAGGAAGGAAGGAAGGAAGGAAGGAAGGAAGGAGGAAGGAAAGAAAGAAAGAAAGAAAGAAAGAAAGAAAGAAAGAAAGAAGAAAGAAAGAAAGAAAGAAAAGAGAGAGAAAGGAAGGAAGGAGGGAAGGAAGAAAAGAAAGAAAGGAAGGAAGAAAGAAAGAAAGAAGGGAAAGAGAAAGAAAGAAAGAAAGAAAGAAAAGAAAGAAAGAAAGAAAGAAAGAAAGAAAAGAAAGAAAGCGAGGAGGAGGGAGGGAGGGAGGGAGGGAGGGAGGGAGGGAAGGAAGGATGAAAGAAGGAAGGAAGGAAGGAAGGAAGGAAAGGAGGGAGGGAGGGAGGGAGGGACAGAGAGAAAGGAAGGAAGGAAGAAAGAAAGAAAAAAGAAAGGTCAGAGAATAAATATAATTGTTAAGTAAAGCACAGTGGCCACTTCATTGTATTTGAATGCTTACATTTTATCCTCAGACCTTACATTTTAGTCCTTTTTAATAAAAAATACCATAGGTTGATCTTTTCCTTTAAACACCTTTTTAGTCAAGCTAACCTTGCTTAACAGCACGAGTGTTTTTGAGAAATTTGATTTCTTGCATTGATTGCACACACACATTCAGAACACTGGTAAAGCCATTGATGGCATAATTAAATATGCCACTTCTAAGTTGGTAAACCACAGTCCCACAAAAGATTGTTTCTTATAGCACTGCCATTAGGTTCTATTGTCACGCTTGAGAAAGCCACCACTCTCTAGGAATAAATAATATAGCTGGATTACTCTAGAAGAACTATTCATTCACCATTTCTTATGTTTGTGATTTATTAAGTTATATTACTGGTTAGTTTTCTAAGTCACCATAACTGTTTTGAACTATACAGACAAGTGGCTAAACAGATTTTCTCACTTTCTCTCCATCCTGTCTTTTGTCTTAGCTGATTGTTTTTAATTTTAGTTTTTTAAAGCATCAATAGCATGTACTCTTAGAAGACATATTTTTATAAAAAGAGAGAAAAGTACCTGGTGAATGCTGGTGAATTCATGTAATTCCTAAATTTTATTGCCAGCAGTCCTTTGATTACCTAAAGGAGTCTGCATGAACCTGAGCCACCTGGCAGTAAAGCATAGTGATGTACATATGTTGTAGCCTTAGCCATATTCTTCCTGCTATTGCTAAAAGCACTGCACCAAGGTATGAGGTAAAAGAAAGAGAAATGGAATTTGAATTTCACGTAGAGAAAACATAATAAAACATTACAGAAACGGGACTTCATTTGTAGAGTTCACCTAGACAGTATCAAATGATTTGTGTTAAAGAGAAATTTATGATAGGAAAGATGCTGTTGACTTTAGGATCATAGTTTGTAGTTACAAATTGAAGAAACAACATATTTCATTCATAAAAAAGCTGTTATAAAAATTGTACTAGAAAAACATTGATACTAAATCAATTAATTTAGCAAATCAGATTGGCATTTTTTTAGTCTAGTTCCTTAAATTGTTCATTATCAGTTGTATTTAAAATATGATAATGCCCAGGAGGTGTCAGTGGCTCATATTTGTACTCCAAGCTACTCAGGAAGGTAAGATCTAAGGTTTATAGTTCAAAGCTAGCTCAGGCAACAATGTCCATAAGACTCATATCCAATTAATCACTAGAAAGCTGAAAATTGAAGTGTGGCTCAAGCTGAAAGTTGAAGTGTGGCTAGCCTTGAATAAATAATCTCAGGAACAACTAAGCAAAGGAGAGAAATGTAAACATCACTTGATATGGAAGAAATAATTTATGTTGTCAAAGCTCATAGAATTCACAAACTTCATAGGCCATGATAATGCAATTTTCCTTGTGAAGATTAAAATGTGTTTGTGACTTTAACTAAGTATCACTATTCCACAACACTGAAATATGTGAAATTTATGTAATCACCTGATCTCAACTTAAAAAAATAAGTGAGAGAAGGGATGGGTTAGGAGCGATGTGTGACAATGTTGTCAGATACCTTGCATTCATATGCTGTTTTGTAGAATGGGAACCTCTTTGTACAACTACTTAAAGATAATAATAAATAAAAAAATGTAAAAAAATATCTCAGGGACATTGCTCAGGCCCTGAGTTCAAGTCCCCAGGGCCAGATATATATATGATAGTATGATATAAATATTATATCTATTATCATATTCATATAATATTATATATTATTTTGCATGTTATATAAATAAATATATTTTATATTTTATATAAAGAGATGGTCCTGAGGATGCTACATAAATATATATAAAAATATTTCCCAATTTTATATTTTTAACAAAATAAGATATCTTTGTTTTCTGTTTTTCATTGAGGTTATTATTTTCCTAGAGGCTTTGGACAACATAGCTCTGATTTGGCAGATTTACTATTGTCTGTACATCCCAGTTGGAAATTCTATGTGCTAATCTGCTAATCACAATTAGAATCTTTAAATCCATCTCATATCACCTAGGTGCTACCAAGACCTCAGTTAAGGAATGTATCTTCCTTTGGGGTGTTCCTCTTTCTTAGGTAAAATCCAAATAGCTGTCTAGATAGGTGACTCTAGTAATTTCTAAGTTGAAGAAAAGCAAATTGTCTTAGATGAAGCTCTATTAAACCACATACACAATACATAATGTGGAAAGGAGGTAATTTTATACCTAACACAGCTTCCTACAGTAGTCATCTTTAGTCACATACAGAAAATGAGACTTCTTAAAATATCTACATACCCAAAAACAGATGCAGCATTTAAAACAAAAATTATCCCAGATTAAGTTCAAATCCTTTTCTGACCACTATTTTAGGGTGATTTGGGACTAATTACTTATCTTTGATGTGCCTTTAATTGCATATGTAAAAAAATCCTTTTCCTTCCTGTTTTAATGAGGAGAATTTCTAGTATATGTGAAAGTAATTACAAGATTATCCAGCTTATAGTTAAGACTCCACAGAACTTTTAGCTATGATTATCATTGTGCAAGTACATTCAACAAAAAAGCAATCAACATGAAAATAAATATAAAACAAAAGAAATAAGATTTTATGCTTGTCATACTTAGTGGAAGAAAATCAATACGCAAACTTCAATTTAGTGCTTTGGTTACATCTACATCTTTACAAATGTTCTAAAATTCATCAAATTGTATCACTTCATGCTTTTCTTAGTGTTTGGCATCCAATTAGCTCTGCCCTCTTCCCCTCAAAAATAAAGGAAATAAATTGCTAAGAGGCTTAATCGTTATTATCAAAACAGTTTCTATGTCTGAGCAGGACTAACAAAGGAAAGCCACTGACAATTAGACCATTTCATGCTTAGAACTACAAGAGCTGGATTAAATTTACTGGCTTTGTTTGTGAAAAAAATTAATGTGCAAAAAGGAATCTTAAAAGTTGCCATTTCTAAACACAAATCTCAGTTATATACTGTTTGTAGACTATATGGTAGCATAAAATCTAACATTCAAATGTAGATATGAAATAGCTTGTGGTTTACAATTAGATAATGTGACTCTAAACAAACTTTCCTTGTATGATGTCGAAAATATAAGCCCATAAAAAAGAGACATAAGGTTTTTTTTTCTAAATGTTATTTCAGATGTCTAACTTTCAGCATATTCTAATATGTGGTCCTATATGTGTTGACTGGTTTATTAGGATTTCTCTGGTTAGCTCTTGCTGTTATGTAACGAATTCCCTATTATTATAATTTATTCCTCAACAGAAACTAGATGTATCACAATCACAAAAAGATACTGAAAACATTTTTTGAAAAAAATTTAAATAACTTTTCAGAGACATAAGAATTAGAAATTAATTTTCAATTGTATATACGTAAATATAGCATTTATACATGTATACAATATATATGCAGTATATATGAATGTACATATACAGATATAATATACATATACATATATGTTTTTCCATTATAGATGGATAGATATATAGATAGGTAGAACAATAGAATTGTTCACTTTTTGGTTAATATTTAAATGTATATATTTTTTTTTTTTGGGGGGGGAGGGTCCTGTTATGGGCCTGAACTCTGGGCCTGGGCGTTGTCCCTCAGCTCTTCAGCTCAAGGCCAGTGCTCTACCACTTGAGCCACAGCACCACTTCCGGCTTTTTTTTTCTGCTTATATGGTGCTGAGGAATCGAACCCAGGGCCTCAGGCATGCAAGGCAAGCACTCTACCACTGAGCCACCTTCCCAGCCCTATTTTTATTTTCTTTATGTACAAAGGAGTTGTTATTTAATGGATCAGTTTATGAATACAGGGTGCTTGGTTGACTTAAAAAGTAGAAATATTTTAAACCATTCATTATTTAACTCATCTTGTCCTTTACCTTTATCTAATAAATATTAAACATGTTTAGTTAGTAGAAAGGTGTTTATGGCATTACTTAATAATTTCTATTCATTTATCAATATCATATAGGTATTTTTACTAACCATTCAAAACCATGAAAATGTATTTCTACATCTTTATACTACAGGTTCATTTGCAAGGTACACATGGTGTTAAGGAGGACATACCCTAAAAAGGTACAATGAATTTAGAATATTCTCAATTCTGTAATAGAGTTAAACAATAATATATAGTGCTCAAATATTTTGAAATTCCAAGTGACAGTATAGCCTCACAAGAAAAAAGCACTTTTTCAAGTTCACTATGAAAAATCATATTTACTCCAGAGTTATACAATATTAAATACTCTAAACTTGGATTAATATATGCTTTTCCTTGTGTTTCTCATGAGCTTCTTATATTTCTAATCATCTCTTCTCCTTCCAAGTTTAGTCCTGGGCAAATTCTTTTCTTCAAAGGCAAAAGCAATAAGTAGGAAGCTTTGAACAAAGGAAAATGTGTCTTGTTTTTATATTGTCTTTTCT
>NW_027205919.1:0-10769 GCF_024711535.1 Dipodomys merriami | reverse complement strand
CTGATAAACCAACTCCCCTGAAAAACCCACACACAAAAAACCCAGATTTGATGCTGTGGCTAAAGTGGTAGAGTCTCAGCCTTGAACAAAAGAAGGTCAGGGATATCACTCAGGACCTGAATCCAAGCCCTAGGACTCACACAATAATATTAAAATAAATGAACAGTGTACACCTTTTATCTGACTACCAAGAAAGATGGATTCAGTCTTCTCACTGGTACTTGTAGCCAAAGGTAAGGGGCTTCCCTTGATGTTCCCCAAAACTTCTCTTTTTCTCCTGTATCTCTCCATAATTGGGATCATCCCCCTGGATGTGACCTTAGGTACCCTCCCCCACCCACCTTCCTTGGGGTGAGTATCCTGGATGCACTCCCTGCTGGAGGATGAGGCACCAGAGAGATGGGGTAGGTATCGCCGACACACACCCACACCCACACCCCCACACCCCACCCACACACAACTAGGCTGACTCAAACTAGACTTTTCCAAAGACACTTTATCTCCTTGGATTAACTGACCTAGGAGAGGATCTTGATCCCCTCTAATTGATTATTTCAACTAGGGCTTGCTAGTTGACAGGAGAGAAATGGGAGCAAAAAAATAAAAGCCTTTGGTGTCCATCACCCGGGGCTCAGGCTCACACCTGTCATTGTGGCTACTCGGGAGGATGAGATCTGAGGATCACGGTTTGAAGCCAGCCATAAGCTGGAAAGCCTGTGAGAATCTACTATCCATGGAACCACCAAAAAGCCTGAAGTGGAGCTGTGGCTCAAGTGGTAGAACACCAGCCTTGAGCAAGTAAACTCAGAGAGACAGCTCCCAGATCCTGAGTTCAAGCCCACACAAAGAAATGGCCCCATCTTGTTGCCCACAGACTGCCCAGGCCTCGAGAGCCCTCTCTCAGAGTGTGGTACAACACGTGTCCCTGGGTGGTGTATCAGGGCCTTCAGAAATCCAATGGTGGAAGCCAGGCCTTCTCCTTCGTGTGCTCTCAAAAAACACTGGAGGGAAGGCAGAGCGTGATAAGGCCAGAAGCCTGCAGAACAGAGAGGCTCCAGTTCTGCCAAGGTGATCAGAACGTCTTCTTAGAGGCAGCTTAACAAGAAGGATCTGACAAGAAGCACAGAGAGCAAAGGTGCCGCAGATGATGGACAACATAGCAGAGCGTGTTCATTTCCAGCCAGGGCTGTTGGTGAGAAACTCAGTACAGATGTGCAAGACTGTCTGGAGATAGGCCCGATGGGTCACAAAAGAACAGCTATGCAGGGTTGAGATTGTGTCTTAGAGGTAGAGGGCTTGCCTACCATGCAGGAAACCCCGGGTTCGATTCCTAGGTCCTGCATACACAGAAAATGCCGGAAGTGGCACCATGGTTCAGGTGGAAGAGCGCTTGCCTGGGGACATCACCCAGGCCCGAAGGTCAAGCCCAAGGGCTGTCAACATAAAACAGCTCTCCAAGGGACCTTAGTGACCAGTGGATGGCTATGCCCTGTAGCTCTTAGTAACTCCATCCATGCTTTGTGTCTCCTTCTTTGACAGAAGGGAGCTGGACACTCCTTCTGCCCTGAACACCCTTGGACCCCATTATCAGCAACCCTCACAATGTCTTCCACTGGGACATGGAGCACCTGGCCCCAGAATTCCTCAGGTACTGGTTGGGTGGGGAGGGGGATACAGGGCAGGCCCCAGAACTCCTAGTGGGTCTGATCTGCCCTGGATACCAGGCCATCTATAGGAGGCAAATAGGAGCTTAGAAAGGGTAGAAATGTGGAGGGGGCCCTTTAATGTCCGTGGCTCCACCCAGATTCTGAGCCCTTCTTTGCTGTCCCTGAGGGAGGTAGAGGGGTTTCTAGGTGGTAGTGTCTAGAGGAGGACTAGCTGGAAATTCTGAAGGACCAGAAACCTCAAGCCGTGTGCAGGTGGCTCACGCCTGTCATCCCACGCCTGTCATCCTGGCCACTTGGGAGTGTGAGATCCAGAGGATCTCATTTCCCAGACGAGGCAGGAAAGTCCCAGGAGAGCCTCATCTCCAATCTGCAACCAGAAATGGCACTGTGGTTCAGGTGGTGGAGCACTGGCCTTAAGGAAAATTAGAATTCAGGGACAGTACCCAAGCTCTGAGTTCAAGCCCCTCAACCAAAAAAGAAAGAAAGAAAGAAAGAAAGAAAGAAAGAAAGAAAGAAAGAAAGAAAGAAAGAAAGAAAGAAAGAAAGAAAGAAAGAAAGAAAGAAAGAAAGGAAGGAAGGAAGGAAGGATGGAAGAAAGGAAGAAAGGAAGGAAGGAAGGAAGGAAGGAAGGAAGGAAGGAAGAGGAAAGAAAGAAAGAAAGACACCTCTTCCTTGCTTGCAAGAGATGGTGAAGTAGTGGGGGTGCTGTGGTTGGGAGACCAGGTGCTGGCATCAGTGCACAGACATTTCTAAGAACTACCCAGGTTTTTCCCAGTGTGAAACCATAGCAGGGTGGGTGATGCCTTACCAAGAACCCCAGAGGTTGTGGCCTGTGTCAGGCAGGGAGTGGGTGAATGGGAGCAGGGTTGGGATGGTAGTGTCAATTATATGCTCTCCATCCATGGAAGAATGGTTTTGGATGCTGGTGTCAAAGTCTGAAGTGAAGGGTTGCATGTGGTTTGTGGCATGATGAGTTGGGTTTCCCTTGGGTCTAAGAGGTGGCTGAAGCCTGGCACTCCTGGTGGCTCACAATGTGTCATCCTAGATACTCAGGAGGCTGAGATCTGAGGATCACGGTTCAAAGCCAGCTTGGGCAGGAAAACCCCATGACCGACAACCAAAAGTAAGGTAGCTGAGTTTTCTGCATAACACTGAGTACATTTTGGAAATGCCAAGCTTTGTTATGAGGCATTCCAGACGTGTGAAAGGCCTTGAATTTTGTCTACACTTGGTCTGAGGACAGTAGTGACATCTTCTTGGGGGTGGGATGTTCAGGGTGCTCAGAGACTGCTGAGGCCTTGGGCTACTTGTATGTGTGTGTGTATTTTTCTCTCGTCTTCCTCTGTCAACTTCCTGTGCACCTGTCTGACACTTTCTGACCTCAGATGGTGCCCCTCCTCCATGCCGAACTTGCCTTTTAGCCCCCTATCAGGGTCTACAATGAGTCCTAAATTGCCAGAGGCCTGCATTCCAGCTTTACTTAGGGACCCAAGTCCAGTCTGTCCAAATTTTTGGGCACCTCAAGGGGATTCTGTGTCAACAGGGCCGGCTGGCATAGGGTCTCCCCTGCCACGGGGGGGGATGGCTTAGTCATGTGATGTCCTGTCATTTTCCTCAGCTGGGCTTCTGGCTGCACGTCCCTCCCTGCAGTCTGGGAGTGGAGTGGGGGAATGGGGGTTTCTGTTGGCTCTGGCCAACTGGACCTTGATAGCTGACTGAAGGCCGCCCAAGCAAGTAGGATCCAGGGCTACATGGGAGGTGAAGCCAAGTTGGCTAACTGTCAGTTTATAGGAAATGTCAGCATACCTTGTCACAGGAAAGTCTATCTTCCCACCCCAGCTTGGTCTCTCAGGTCCTTCTAGACAATTCTGGATGTCCATAATATTGAGGCACACAATTTAGTTTCTAGGTCCAGAGAACTGGAGCATGAGAGACTGGTATGGCCAATACCTCAATGTTCTGGGGCATTAGCCTTGACCTGGCTATGCCCCTCTTGTTTTACGTTCATATCTTAATCCAGTGCTTGCCACACACCGGACACTTGTGGCAGTGCTATGAAAGTGGCAGGAGTGGAAGTGAGATCCAGGGTGACAAAAATCTGGATTTATGTCCTGATTGTGGGTTAGGTGGAGGCAAACGGTCTCTTTAAAAAAAATCTTAGAGCTGGAACTCAGGGCCTAGGCACTGTCCCTGAGCTTCCTTTGCTTAAAGCTAACACTCTAACACTTGAACCACAGCTCACCTTTCATCTTTTTTTAGTAGTTTACTGGAGAGAAGAATCTCACAGGCTTTCCTGCCTGGGCTGGCTTCAAGCTGCCATCCAAAGAGTTCAGCCTCTTAAGTAGCTAAGATTGCTGGGATGAGCCATTGGGACCTGCTAAGGATGTTGTTTTGTGTGTTTTTTTGTGCATGAGTTGTGTGCATGTGTGTTTGTGTGTGTGTGTGTGTGTGTGTGTGTGTGTGTGTGTGTGTGTGTGTGTGTGAGTTTACTGGGCCTTCAACTCAGAGCCTAAATGGTATACTTTAGCTTGTTTGCATAAGGTTGGTGTTCTACCACTTGAACTAAAGTACACATCAGCTCCCAGCAGCCTCTGACTGTGTCTGGGCCACGCAGTAAGTTCCATGGAACCTGCCCCTCCATCCGTGCACAGGGCCAAAGGACCAAGGGAAAGGACACTATGGATGCTTTTTTGTAATCACCCCATGATTGAAGACCTTCATTGGACCCCGGGCACTGGTGAGGAAAGCAGGGCTCTGAGCCCTGGGACTCCAGGGATAGAGAATCTTCAAGCAGCATCCAGCCGGCTTTGGATTCCTGAGCCCTCAAGTCTTTCATGAGCCCAACTCAACACCAGCCCTAGGTGGGCCTGAGAGATTCACACTCTTGTGATACCTGTGTGAGCAGGCTTTACCTGCCGTGCCACCTTCTGCCTCTCCTGTCCCAGAACCATGGTCTGAGACGTTGATTTACTGCTCAGATCCACACTGCACCCATGACAGATTCCATTCTGATGAGAGAGACGATGACCTCCATGCCCCAAGGTTGGACACTTCCCTGATAATGTGGCTCACTCTGTAGGCAAAGGCCTCCAAATGGGCTGCTGTCAAGACTTGTAGGACACCTAGACATTGGGAGAAACTCAGGGGCCCACTTGGAAATACTCTGCCTAGAGACAGGCCAGGTGTTGATCATGGGGCTTGATCTCTGGGCCTGGGCACTGTCCCCCAGCTCTTCAGCATACCACTTGAGCCACAGGGCCACTTCCAGAATTCTGGAGGTTCCATGGATATCAGAGTCTCCTGGACTTTCCTGCCTGGGCTGGCTTTGAACCACCATCCTCACATCTCAGCCTCCTGAGAAGCTAGGACAGGTGTAAGCCATTGGCACCCAGCTGATCTGGCCTTTCACCACAGTGGACTAGGAGCTCCTGAAAGCTTTCCTTTATTTTTTCTGTGCCAGTACTGGCGTTGAACTCAGGGTCTGGGCTCCAGTATCTTAACATTTTCACTCAAAGCTGGCACTCTACCACTTGAGCCATAACGTCATTTCTGGCTTTCGGTAGTTCACTGGCAAGAAGAGTCTCACTAAGTTTCCTCCTCTGAGCTGGCTTTGACCCATGATCTCCGAACCCAGTCTCCTGAGTAGCTAGGATTTACAAGGGTTAAGCCACTGGTAGCATTGGGCTAGAAGCTGTTCTTAAGCAAGCGTTCTTCCCTGCATTTGCCCTGACTCCTCAATGCAAAGGAGGTCTGAGGGTCAGGAGCTGTGAAAAATAGACTTCCAGCCACAGGAAATGGCTGGGGTACATGGTGAAAAGTCAAGCTACTTTTCCCCCTGGGCCCCATTCTGGGACCCTGTCCTCTTCCCTACCTGTGACTCAAGGTCAAACATTGACCCAGCCTTGAATGTCCTGCCAGATTTGTCTCAAGCCACAGAACCTTCATTCCACCCACACCACCAGCTCTACACCACACCTCAAGAACTTTGCCCATGTTGTACCTTTGCCTGAGGCTCTGTGTCCTCTTTCATGCCTTAGAACTCCTGTGGAATTTTGGCACTGGTTATATCAACTCCTGGAGCAAGTCTTTCCTTCCATTTTCCTTGGCTAACTGGCAAATGCTCTATCTTGTTTTGTGTGTGTGTTTGTGTGTGTGTGTGTGTGTGTGTGTGTGTGTGTGTGGCGCATGCGTGTGCGCCAGACCTGGGGTTTGAATTCATGGCCTGGACACTATCCCTGAGCTTGTTTACTCAAAGCAAACATTCTACTACTTGAATCAGAACTGTACTTCTGGTTTTGGGGTGTTTAATTGGAGAAAACTGTCTCATATAGACTTTCCTGCTTGTAATTGTGATCCTCAGAACTCAGCCTTCTGAGTAGCTGAAATTACTGTGGTGAGCCTCAAGCACCTGCACTATAACTCTTACCTATAACCTCGGCCCTCCTGTATCCCAGAAGAATATGTTTCACCAGGCTCCCTTTTCTTATTTTGCCACTGTTGGGGCTTGAACTCAGGGTCTGAGCATGTTCCTTTGCTTCTTTTGCTCAAGGCTAGCCACAGTGCCACTTTTGTCTTTTTCTGTTTCTGTGGTACTGAGGAATCTAACCCAGGGCTTCGTGCATACTAGGTAACCACTCGACCGCTAAGCCATATTTGAAGCCCAAAGCTGATTTGTAACAGGAGTTATGAGGGTGGGAATTATTGGCTTACCCTTTTGGCATAGAAATCGCTGACTACTTCATAACTTTGCCGAGATTTGGGACCAGTCTATGACTCAGCAATGAGGAATGATGAATGAGAGAGAGCCACTAGGCCTCTGAGTCCTAGGCTCACATCCAAGAGAGGAATAGAGAATATGGATCCAGAACTTTCGACCACTCCTGGAGGCAGTGGCTGGCTGCTACATGTCCCAAAGGGACACCTCAGTTAGAACGTAATACATCCGTTGCACACTCCAGCCCAGGCAAAGACTTCAGGGCTTCAGTTATTAGATAGCAGAGGGATGCTTTGTTCAAGCTGCCAGCTCTGACTTAGTAGTCTCTGAGGGCTTGTCCCAGCTTGCCCAGGTTGGGGCGGTTGGGCCTGCGCAACCTGATGAATGCCCATCATCCATACATCATCCATACATACACAGAGACATGGAGTTACTGCTCCCTTTTATGGAGGGGGCGTGGAGGTGTGGGGTTTAACTATGAGCCTAAGCCTTGTCCCTTAGCTCCTTTTGCTCAGGGGTAGCACTCTGCAGCTTGAGTCCCAGCCCCACTCATGTTTGTTTTTTTGTTTTTGTTTTTTTCCTGTGATCTCTTAGAAATAAGAGTGTTGCTGACTTTCCTGCCCTGGCTGAATTCAAATTGGCATTCTCTACATCTCAGCCTCCTGAGGAGCTAGGATTACAGGCAGGAGCTGCTGACACCTGGGTGTCTTTTCTTCTTGTTGTTCTTTCTTTAATCATGACAATCTGAAATCTTCAAGGTGTCATTCCAGTGGTTTCCCTTTGAAGTAAACTATCCAGTCCTGGAGTTCGAATTCTAGGACTGCTACCCACAAATGGAGGGAGACCCTGACAAACTCGTTCCTATTTTTGTGAATGTCAATGGAATGTTATAAAAGTAATAATTAACTTTGCAGTTAACTCATAATTCTATTTTAGAATGCCACACAAATATTATTGGATTTATGTCTTCCATTCAAACACCATGGTATGATTCCCATAATGGAAGGATATTGACTAATTACTGCTTTTATAAGTATTCTACCATGATACTTCATTAAATAATGGAAGAATGCAATAACTAATTATTGAATATCTAACTAATAATATCTAATAACTAATAATTGAATATCCTCACATTCCCTCTCTTTCTATATATTATATATATAATATAAATACATACACATATACATATCTATCAATACTGGGCACTACTGTGGCTTGATCAAAGGTCTGCTGAATTTCCTAGCAGCTCAGTTTGCTGGAGGCTGGTGTGCTATGACTGAGATTTCACTTATGGATTGGGCATTCTAGACTGTGAGTTAAAATCCCTGCAAGGCCAAAAATTTATTCTTGAAGTAGGAAGCCAATTTTGACACATTTTTTTCCTTTTCTGTGAAAGTCCTGGGTCTCAGTAAGATATATAATCCATATGCAAATACAATCTAGGTGATATGATGTAATAACTGAGGTGTTATATGTATAATAATACTAAATAAGTAAGGGTAATGAACGTAATATTCAGTAAACCCATGTACGCAAATAGATCTAATATATAAATATTAATTTTTTCATTGCTGAGGCTTTAATTCACACCCTGGAAACTGGTCTGAATTTCTTGCCTTTAAGGATGGTGAGCTTCCCCTTCACCCACAATGTCACAGATTTACCCAGACCCTGAGTTCAAATCCCAGGCCTTTCAGAAAAGTGATGCAAATTACAAGACAGGGCCTTATTTATTTATTTATTTATTTATTATTTTTAGGTTTTTTTGGCCAAGCACAGGGCTTGAACTTAGGTCTTGGCACCTCTGCCACAGCCGACCCTGGTATCCTAGGACCCGAGTTCAAATCTCAGGGCTGGCAAAAAATATAATGAAAAGGATAAAACTGAAGAGATCAAGAAGGTGTTTTTTTTTCCTTTGTATTGTGACCATCCTGGGTCTAAATGACAAGGCCCAGAAAGTGCACATGACCTTGCATTGCTGATGTTTGGCGGGCTATTAGGGAAGCCATAGCAGATAGTGGCAACTTAGGCCTGGAGTTCGAATCCAGGGACTGCAAATAATGAATGGTGGGAGGGTCTAAGAAACGCATTCTGATGATACATCCTTAGAAATGTAATGTTATAAAAGTAACATTAAATTATTAGTTTATGATTTTCATATTATAAAATTATACTTTGTTGACTAATTTTCAATTAATACTTTATTATTTATTCAGTCATGATACTTAAAAAAGGAAGGAATAATTTAGTTGCTAATAATTGGTAGTAATATTGTATATGCAATTTCATAAAATACAGACATCTCTCTTGTTTTATACATATACGTTTCTGCCCTGGATGGCTTCACCCTGTGATCCTGAGTCCTCAGCCTCCTGAGCTAGTGTGATAGGCTTGAGCTTCTGGTCCTCTGCTAGTTTCAGAACTGTAATCACTTTGACAATAGAAGTTAAGTGCTTATCACAAAGGATTTGGGGAGCATAGTAAGCCTTTCAACATTGGACCTTTCAGAACACTGTAGGACACAAGGTTATAATGCTAGAGTTTGAGAGGCTGGGCATATGGATCTACTAAGCTTGAACCTGGAGCTCTGACTCCAGTTCTGGTGTACATCAGTGTTCATTTTCCAGAAAATGTTCTCAAAATTAGCAAATAGGAAAAATACTTTGATTATCTCTGTTATTCCAGTGTGCGTCTGATACTGAAGCCTGGGCACTGTCCCTGAGCCCTTCAGCTTAAGGTGAACACTCTACCACTTGAACCACATTGCCACATGGGTCTTTTGGTGGTTCATTGGAGATAAGAGTCTAACAGGCTTTCCTTGCCTAGTTTGTCTTGGAACTGTGGTCTTCAGATCTCTGCCTCCTGAGAAGCTATGGTTCCATGTGTTTTGCCAGTCCTGGGGCTTGATCTTAGGCCCTGGGTACTCTCTCTGAGCTTCTTTTTCTGAAGGCTAGTGCTCTGCCACTTGAGCCACTCCACAGCTCCTGAAACTTTCTGAGTATGTGGCACTGAAGATTCAAACCCTGGCATTCATGCATGCTGAGCAAGCTCTCTAAAACTAAGCCACATTCCCAGCCCCACCCTTACAATTTTATCCTACAACTTGCCTATCCTCAAGAAAAGGCTTCTGAGTATAAATCTTCTAAAGAAATCCCTATAGGAAGTTGTTCAAAGATAAATAAGACAAAGCTCAAACTGTGGACAGAATCTAAACATGTGATGAATGTGACAAATGTCTCCATTTAATTAAGTATCATGTTTCCAAACTTAAAAAAGTATTAATGAAAAATGAGTCAATGACTTAATTTACTGTGTATAATTTTTTTTGGGTCCGCTCGTGGGGACTGAACTCTGGGCCTGGGCGCTGTCCCTCAGCTCAACTCAAGGCTAGCTCTCTACCACTTGAACCACAGCCCCACTTCTGGCTTTTTTCTTTTTGCTTATGTGGTGCTGAGGAATCAAACCCAGAGCCTCATGCATGCAAAGCAAGCGCTCTACCACTGAGCCACCTTCCCAGCCCTTATTGTGTATAATTTTATAATAGATGTACAAACATAATAAATATTATGTTTATAATAACACTAAGTGCAATAAACTATAAAATGAATAAAATAAAATAAATACAAAATCAATAATAATAATCAATGTATAATAAACATGCATATGTACATATATGTCATATATTACACATGTATAGAAATATTTTTTACATTCAGGCCCTGGGTACTCTAGATTGAATTTCTTTTCCTCAATGACAGTGAGCTTCCCCTTCACCATTTGTGTAAAATTGTTACCACGACAATGAGCTGAAATACCATCAATGTCAGAAATACTGGCCCCAGTTCCAAAAGAGTGACTTAATATTTTTAATGGATGCAGTTATGTTTATTCAGTTCCATACTGAACATTTTTTAAAAAGCAATGTAGAATTTTGTATAGATATTCAGATACCCTTCCCTTATACCCAAAGTGCATCTTTGAGCACTACATTATTTTTTGTACTTTTTAATTGTAAAAATGTTGTACAGAGGGGTTACAGTTACATGCACCAAGTAATGAGTACACATCCTATTGAGCATTATGGCTTCCTCCTTTGTTCTCTCCCTACCTGTTGGATCTTTCTTCTGTCCTGTGGAAGATGGACGGGGTCTGAGAAAAGATATTGTGTGGCTCGCCTGTTCCCCAGACTTCCCTACACCCAGAGACACTCAGATGCAGCAGGGAATCAAGTCAAGCAAGAACTCATTTATTATCACGCAGCAAGTGATTTTTAAAGCAAAAAACTGCATAGCATGGAAGTGGAGGAAAAGGAACTAACCAATCATTGTAGAGGTCACCCTATCATGCGCCTAAGCTTTCTATACTTTCCCTGCTGTCTGCGAGCT
>NW_027205918.1:0-10799 GCF_024711535.1 Dipodomys merriami | reverse complement strand
GGTATAACCTCTGTTTTAACTGTATTTGATGTTGGTATAATTTGGGGAGGGGAAGGGGAAGATATGGTTAAAGAGGTATACAGGTTAACCCATTGCTACAATGAGATGTAGAAGACACTATGTTGAAAATGAACTTTACAATTTAGGTGGGGGAGTAGGGGGGGGAGGGGGCTGGGACGTGTAGTTGTGGAGATGGGAGAGAAGGGATGGTAGGGAAAAAACAAAGGAGGCGGCAACAATGCTGGATAAGAAATGTACTCATCACTTTGTTCATGTAACTGTAACACCTCTGTACAATATTTTCACAATAGAAAACTTACTTTAAAAAAATTGGTAATCATGGTGTTAGGTGATTGCTAGGTATTCTTCTCATTCCCTCATGCATCCCTCAGGGAAACAAATGAAGCACCTTATTTCCTGGGACCAGTATCCACAGGGCCACAAGTGAAATGGAGGAAGGCTCCTCTGCACATGATAGGGACATTAGTACATTGGGTGTATCTAGCCAGCCCCCAAAGGATCAGTGGACCACAGAGGCTTCAAGGCCAAGGCAAGCAGGTGTCACAGGAAGCTTGTGAGCAATCAAAAGAGATCAGGAAATTCTCTCTGCATATATATATATATATATATATATATATATATATATATATATGTATGTATGTATATAGGTGTGTGTATGTACAAATATATGCATATATATACAAATATATGCATATATATGTATAAATATACAAATATATGCATATATTTGTGTGTGCTAATAGTGGGGCTTCAAGTCAGTGCCTGGTAGGCTAGCACTCTATCACTTGAGCCACAGCTCCATTTCTGACTTTTTTCTTGGTTAATTAGATATTAGAATCTCACAGATTTTGCTGTTCAGGCTAACTCCAAATTGCAATCCTCAAATCTCAGCTTCTAGAATAGTTAGTATTACAAGTGTGAACCACCAGATCCTGGCTCTTTGCCCTTCTTACCATTGTTTTCTATCATACAGGAAGTTCGAAAAGAAGAGTAAAAAAGACCTCTGAAAGAATCAGGAGGAGGTGGTAGAGGACAGAAAGAGGTAGCGCATAGGGAGTATAGGAGAGAGAGAGGGGTGGGACTGAAAGCTGCTGACATGGAACAACGCTGAGAATTCTGCCAAGAAGTTCTGGTTTTCAGGGATGAGGCCCAACATCCCTCTGAGCTTTCCTACCCAGCTCTGGGGTAGACAAGATATCTAGGCAGATGGAGAAATGATCTTATTTCCCTGTTTTTATTTTATTTTTTTACCAGTTGGTGTTCAGTAGAAATAAATTGGTGTTCATCTGAAGAAATAAATTGCTTTGAAATTGTCATTGCAATGATGTCCTCAGAAAGATGTTTTTTGAGGGGGATAAACTCACTAAACTCTTAAGACTTATATTAAGAATTTTAATGATCTGGATTGTTAAATTCACAGTCTAATTTGTGTGCACACATGTGTGTATGTGTGTGTGCACGTGCACATGCTTGCACATGCATGCTCATACTGGTACTAAGGCTTGAACTCAGGGTCTAGGCACTGTCACCTAGCTCTTATACTTGAGGCTTGCACTCTACCACATGAACCACAGCTCCACTTCTAGCTGTTTGGTGTTTAAGTGGAAATAAGAGACTCACAAACTTTCTTGCCTGGCATGGCTTCAGATTGCAATCTGCAGATCTCAGCCTCCTGAGTAGTTAGGATTATAGGTGTAAGTCATTGATGCACAACTTCATTAAAAATTATATATCCTTATAATTGTATATAATATTTCCTTCTTCATTTATTTATTGGTGCTGATCCTGAGACTTGAACTTAGAGTCTGGGCACTGTCCCTGATCTCTTTTGCTCAAGGCTAGCCTTCTATCACTTGAGCCACAGCTTTTTTGGTTGCTTTATTGGAGATAAGAGTCTCATGGACTTTCCCGCACAGGCTGGCTTCAATTTGTGATCCTCAGAGCTCAGCCTCCTGAGTGGCTAAGATTACAGGTATGAGCCACTGGTGCCAGGCTTATTTTTATAGATTAATTCTATTTTTTAAACTGGTACATACAAACAAAAATTATATATGTGTAAGTATTATGCTTACAATCTTTGGATGACTGCATTAATTGTATAATTTTTAAATCTGGTTTTCTGGTTAATCATATATATTTTCTGAAATATTTTTGTTTTTATGTATTGGTTTTTGTCTTCCTAATATATCTTTAGGTAGTTGTATAAAGGAGTTTCCATTTAACAAAGAGTTTATGAATACAATACACCTTGGTCAATGTCACCCCTTTAACATTCTCACCCAACTCTTCTCTACACACTCCTTCCCTTACTCTTCTTATTCTGTTAGTATATACATTTGGTTCTTGATTGCATCCTCCCCCTCTTCTCCTCTTCATTTGTCTACCCCTTTCCCCTTGATTCCACCCCACTCTTTTCATGTACCCATTACCTATTTATTGTTTTCAACTTTGACTTTGCCTTTCTAAGGAATTAAACTATCAAATATTTATTTTTATAGGAAAACTTTCAAAACCCTTTCTTCTTGGAAGAGGGAGCTGTGGCTCAATTTATAGAGCACCATCCTTAAGTTTAAAAAAAAAAAGCAAGAGTGTAAGGCTCTGAGTTAAAGCCCTGGTACACACACAAATTTCTTTATTTTCTTTGGGTGTGTGTGTATATATGTGTGTATGTGTATATACCAGTGCCAGTGTAGAGGATTAAACTCAGTGCCTGGGCACTCTCCCTTAGAATTGTTCTCACAGCTGCACTCTATCACTTGAGCTATAACTCCACTTCTGGCTTTTTATTGGCTAATTGGAGATAACAATCTCACAGTATTGTCTCTCTCGCTGCCTTTAAATTGTGATCTTCAGATCTCTGCCTCCTGAGTAGCAAGGCTGACTGGCATGAGCCACCAGATCCTGATTCTGCTTGATTTTTAAGGTACACAGTGCATTCTGATCATGTATGATCATCCCACTGTTCAACAGTATGACAGAAATACTTGCTCCCCAGTAACTGTAACTTCAAACCCACTGACCAACTTTCTCTACCCTTAGGCCACTCCTATCTACTCTAGTCATCACCATGTCAATTTCAACCAACATTTTTCCATTCTACATGTCAGTGAGAGCATGCAGTACTTGTCTCTTTGGATCTGGATTTATTCATTCTTCCTGATCTCCACTTCCATCCATGTAGGTGCAAAGGACAGAATTTTATCCTTTAGGTGGATGGATAGTATCTCATTGTGTTAACTGGCTTTTCTCTGTACACTCATCGGTCAATGGACACTGGCTGATTCTATTGCTTGGCTACTGTGAAATTGACTTGAACTTGAACTAGGTTTGAACTTAAGGTCGTGGACTCAAGGCATGCCTGCAACCTGGCATTTTGCTAGATTCTTTTGGACATAAATGTCTTAAGACTTTTCTGCCTGGAGATAGTTTTGAGCTATGATTCTTTGGATCTCAGTCTTCTGACCAGCCAGGATTACAGGTGTAAGCAACAAATCAATGCTCAGCTAGAACTTAGTTCTCAATATCAATTTCAGTAAAAGGAAATAAAGTACCTGGAGAAAAGTGATTCTAAACCAGGGAAGGGAAAATGCACAATATTCTTAGAGAACATTGTTGTGCCAGAAAGTGGAAGCATATTTAATTTTAATGAGGAAGCAAGAATACTGGAGATAGGAATGATTCAAAAGGAGCAAAATTCAAAGTGCTACCAAACCTTGTCAAAGGTGGAACAATTTTAATAATAATAAGAAGAAATGCTAGTATTAAATTATATTCCAAAGATTATAAATAATAGGCATGAACCCACATTGATATGAATGACTAGATTTACAAAAAAAATGGAAGAGAGGGCATATATGTTCCTTACAGGACAAATCCAATAACAAATGCAGAAGGGTGGTGGGAAATGGAAATAATCATAAAGATTCTACAGTGAAAATTGCTACAGGTGAAGTCACTGATAAATACTAAAACTACTGGCCAAAATTTTGAGAAGAAACAGGATCTTGGCATAAAAACACCTTCCCCCAAACTTGTTCCTGATTACTAAGGTAGTCTGAGCATACATCCACACATTCTTCCATTTTTCTCTTTCTGAGATTGGCATCCTCTCCAAGGAGCAGAATGCATAAAGGAAAATTCGGGGATTTTCAGATCTGGCTGCCACAGAAACCAGAGTTGTGGGTCCCAGGCCCAAACTCCTGAATTTCCACAAGGCAATCATTCACTCCTATATGCCAAAATAAAGACAAGGTAATAGTGGAGGACAAAGGAAGGAGATGTATTATGTGAACAAGCAGCCATAGGAGCGTACCATGTCAGTTCATCTTCAGCGATTTTCAGGGCATAGCCATGAACTTTAGGTTTCAATAGAAAAAGAGTTGGAGGCCAGGAAGAGATGTATGGAGTCAGCAAAGATGTTCATCAACACAATGTGAAGTATTACTCAGCAATAGTTGCTTTTTATGTCCCTCCCCCACTGTATAACTCCTGCTTTCACTGTATTTGATGTCGGTATAATTTGTGGAGGTGAAGGGGAAAAACAAATCGTTTAAATAGGGATACAGGTGGACCCATTGCAACAATGAGATGTACAAGTCGTTATGTCGATCACGAACTTTACAACTTTGGTGTGTGTGGGGGGGCCTGCCGGGGAGGATTGCGGGGGCGGGGGAAGGATGGGAAGGGAAGGGAAGGGGAAACAAAGGAGGCTACAATGCTTGATAAGAAATGTATTTATTATCTTGCCCATGTAATTGTAACCCCTCTGTACAGTAGTTTCACAATAAAAAAAAAAGAAGAATGAAATTATGTCCTTTACAGAAAAATGAATGAAACTGGAAACGTGTTCACTGTAATAAGTCAGACAGGTAGGACAAAACCACATATTCACTGGGTGCTAGTGGTTTACATCTTTAGTCCTAGCTACTTAGGAGGTTGAGATCTGAGGATTGAGATTCAAAGCCAGCCCCCATAGAAAAGTCTATGAGACTCTTTTTGCTAGTAAACCAGCATAAAAGTGGAAGTGGTAGAGTGTCAGCTTTGGGTAAAACAGGTAAGGAAGAATGGGAGGCCCTGAGTTCAAGCCCCAGTATTAGCACGCACATGTACGTGCAGACACACACACACGCACGCACGCACGCACACACACACACACACACACACACACACACACACACACACACACACACACACACACACACACACACACCTCTTCTCAAGCATGGAAATGAAAATGAATCTTCCTGAAAGTAATACAGAAGTACTAGGGGCTAGGATGTATGTGTGGAACAAAGTAGGTAAAGGGAAGTTGGGTTTGGTCAGTATAAGATGCATGCATGCACAGAAATATTACATTGAACCCCATTAACATGGACAAATAATGTTAATATAAAATGTGAGATATGTTAATTAAAAAATAAAACTATAAAGGAACTGAGTAGCCAGGCGCCGGTGGCTCACACCTGTAATCCTAGCAACTCCCGTAGCTGAGATCTGAGGAACACAGCTCAAAGCCAGCCTGGGCAGGAAAGTCCATGAGACTCTTATCTCCAATTAACCACCAGAAAACCCAAAGTGGCACTGTGGCTCAAGTGGTAGAGTGCTTGTCTTGAGCTGAAGAGCTAAAGGACAGCCCTAAGGCCCAGAGTTCAAACCCCAGGACTTACTCCCCCACAAAAAAACACCCCAAAAATATAAAAGATCTGGGCACCAATTGCTCATGCCTATAATCCTAGCTATTCAAGAGATTGAGATCTGGTGGATTATGGTATCAAGTCAGCCTAAGAAGAAAAGTCTAGAAGACTCCAAATCCAAAATAAGAGCAAAAAGCCAGGCTGATTACCTGGTTCAAGTGGTAGAGCACCAGCATAGCAAGTAAGCCAAACAAGTGTGAGGCTGAGTTCAGACCTCAGTACCAGCAACAATAACAACAACAAATAGTCACTGGCCTTTTAGGTTTTTAGATAACATTAAGTAGTAAACAATCAGCTACCTCTGTGAGGCCAGACCTTCCACCTATGAAAGCAGAGAGGAATGGTTCAAGATTTGTTCAGCAAAGCCCTGGGCCCCACTGCTCACTTCTTTCATGCAGAAATATCCTTGTAGAAGACAGTGGCAGACGGAGTGATGGGTATTCAGAGTTGGGGACACGGGAAGATGTCTTTTAGGGCCTGGGAAGTATATGAATACACATCTCTCCTCTGCCCTTCAAAGTGATTATTCAACCCATGCATGGTGTGTGTGCACATGTGCACGTGTACAAAAGATCCAGGAACATAGCGAACCTGTACACAGTGTCTCTGACTTTTCCTTATACATTAACTAAAGCACCAGAACAATGATAAATTCTAGGATTTCTTGAATATTAGGTTTCAGAAACCAATGGTGAGACTTTGCCAAGTTAGAAGTGTAAAATTATTGCATACAATCAGACTTAGTTCACATCCTCATGTGCGTGCAGGCACATACGCGCACACACACACAAACACACACACCACTATGAAAGTGAGATTGATTCAATTGTTCTCGCTGCTTACAATTTCTCAATAAGTCCAAGAGGAAAGTTGACTGAGCATTGATAAAATATTCCCAGATTATGTCAACAGCCTTAGATTTCATAACACAGAAATGTGTGTGTGTGCGCGCACGCGCGCACCCATGTTGATCAAGTATGTCAGTTAGTTATTACTATATTACAGTCTCCTAGGAATGAATGACTCCGCTACAAGCAACATTGAATCCTCTGACTTTAAAGAATGTGGGTCTAAATCTCAGTGAATGATCAGCACTATCTTCCCTCCTTTTCCAAAACAAGAGACAGTTCTCTCATTCTGGCTTCCCACACTAAGGAAATGTGCATAATTAATTCTTTCTCTGTGCAGGTCAGACAGTGAAAGGCCACTCTCACAGCCAGACCATGGGCCCTGCAGCTCATATGAGGATGTGCACCCTTGCTGTGCTACTGTCTAACTCTGCAGAGGCTGATATAACTTCCATGAAATAAAGGGATACATAGCTCAGAAGCCCAGCTTGGAATGTGGTAGGAACATGATGTGCGCAAAATAACCAAGGTAGGAATGATATTGGACTGAATTCGTTCAAACTATTCTTTATTTATCTCTGTTTCTCCTTCCTTCCTTCCTTCCTTCCTTCCTTCCTTCCTTCCTTCCTTCCTTCCTTCCTTCCTTCCTTCCTTGTTTCCTTCCTTGCTTCCTTGCTTCCTTCCTTTTTTTCTTTCATCCAAGAACAGGATTCAAACTTGGTACTTGATGCAATCACTCTTTGGCAAATGCTCTACCAATGGAGCCAGACCTCCAATCCCTCATTCAAATGCTAAACAACTCTCTTGACCTGATTTACCAACAACAAAATGTGAATCCTTGTCAATAACAAGAAGTTCACTAGCATTCTCAGAGCTGGGAGCCAGTGGCTCATGCTTCTAATCTTGCCTACTCAGAAGGCTAAGATCTGAGGAGCACAATTTGAAGCCAGCCCAAGCAGGAATGTCCATGAGATTCTTATCTCCAATTAACCACCAAAAAGCTATAAGTAGAGGTGTAGTTCAAGCGGTAGAGTGCCAGTCTTGAGTGGAAAAGCAGAGACAGTATCCTGGCCCTATATCATGGTACCAGAACAAACAAAACAAAAGAACATTGGCCAGACCACAAAGGTACACTCAGAGAGAATCAAATCAATACCATTCATGTACTTAGTTACTAAAAAAAAAAAAGGAAACACAAATAAAATGAAAAGATTAAGAAGAGGGAAAATTTGGGCAAAATAAGCTTGGAGTTAGTAAACCATGCATGCAAGAAGTCTTGAGAACATTGGAAATGCAGATACCAGGGCCCAATCAAGGGAGATGGCTGCTAAATCCTCATATGAATACAGACAGCCCTTTGCAGGGAATGGAAGACCTTACAGAAGCTGAGTGCATGCACTATAGAATAAATATAGATGTGCAGGGCTAGCTACTGACAGCCTTTGCATCTGGAGGGCACTGGTACCCAGTGCATCCTGGTAGGCTTTGGAACTAGACAAGAGAAGTGTCTCTTAACTTAGGCTTGCAAAGGAAATTGTGTGAAACAAGAGACTTGCCTGATGTGGAGGTATGTCTCTTTCAACATGTTTCTCACATTGGCATTAAGCCCCACTTCCTGCAAATCACTCATCCTTATCAATGAGCCATCCTAAAAGTAGAATCTGGATGCTGACTTTCCAAACATCCTTTAAGACATATGCTCTTTTATCAATTATTTACTCAGAGTAATTACACCAAGAAACCATTGCCTTTTATCCATTTAACCGTAGGTAACAGCAAAACCATAAACACATATTAGAAGGATGTCTAAAATTTCAGTTCCATACTATGATTAGAAAAATTAACCTTTGTTTTTTTTTAATTTTATTTTATTTTATTTGAGAACATACTGTACAGAGGGGCTACAATTACATGGGCAGGATAATGCATACATTTCTTACCAAGCATTGCAGCCTCCTCCTTTGTTTACCCTTCACCTCCCTTCCCAGCTTCCCCGCTCCCCCCACCCAATTATACCCCCCTCCCCCCCCACACCGACATTGTAAAGTTGGTTTTGACATGACATTTTGTTGCAACAATGAGAAGTACAAAATGTCATGTCAAAATGTCATGAAAAATTAACCTTTGTAAGAGACAAACTTTTGACATTTCAGATGACCTAAAACTTTATGATGGCCTAAGTACATTTTTTACATGGCTTACTATAAGTATTTTACTTTTGACAATACTGGGTCTTGAACTCAGGGCCTCTCGTTAGAAAGGCAGGCATTCTACCAGCTGATCTACACCTCTAGCCTCCTTCTCTATTGGTTATTTGCAAGGTACAGTGCCATTTTATGCCCAGACAGGCCTGGGCTACTTCTCTGTACCACTGAGCATGACAGATGTGATGTGCACCACTCCACTCAGACATTATGCTTCCCTATAGCTGGGATAACAAGCATGCATCACCCTCCCTCAATCATTATTAGTTGAGATGGAGTCTTGTGAACTTTCATGTCCAGGCTGCTCTCAAAGAGTGGTCTTTAATTTCTGTCTCCCAAGTAGCTAGGATTATAAGCTTAAGTCACCATGCCTGGCTCTTATGGACTTTTAAAAAGCAAATAAAAACAAGATTCCCTGACATAAAAATTATGGAGAATGAACATTTCAGTGTTCACTAATAAAGTTTTATTGGTAGACACTCATGTGACTCAAGGACATCCTGCTGATGCCCATGGCAACTTGAGCAATAATGGCCAAGAATAGAAGGGCCCTGTTCTTGATTTGTACCCCAGCATCAACTTCCTGATGAGTTTTCCCCAGAGCCACATGTATGGCCAAACCTTAACAATGTCTTCATTAATTGCCATGCCAGTCTGGAATGTGGCCTCTGAAAGTCCTAACAGAGTATTTTGTCATCTAATAAAATGATAAAGCATGACTATATTATGTAATGATACTGTGGCTGACAGTATAGAATACACATTGAAATGACCAGATTGATGCTCATCAGAGAAATCTTACACACAGGAAGCAAATTAGGAAATTTTAAATGCCGTTCTCTCTCTCTCTCTCTCTCTCTCTCTCTCTCTCTCTCTCTCTCTCTCTCTCTCTCTCTCTCTCTCTCTCTCTCTCTCTCTCTCTCTCTCTCTCTCTCTCTCTCTCTCTCTCTCTCTGTGTGTATGTGTGTGTTGGTACTTGGACTTGAACTCAGGGACTGGGTATTGTTGAAGATGAGTGCTCTGTCACTTGAGTCACAGTTCCTCTTCTGTTTTTTGGTGGTTAATTGGAGATGAGCCTCACATACTTCCTTGCCCTGGCTGGCTTCAAATCATGACCCTCAGATCTCAGCCTCCTAAGTAACTAAGATTAGGTGTGAGTACCAGGATCTGGCTACAATGCAATATCTTGTAGCCATAGAATGGCTTTATAAAATATACATAGAGAAAGAGACAGAGAGACAGACAGACAGAGACAGAGAGACAGTAAAAGAGACAGAGAGAAAGAGAGAAAGAGAGAGAGAGAAAAGAGAGAGAGAGGGCTGGGAATGTGGCTCAGCGGTAGAGCGCTTGCCTTGCATGCTTGAGAACCTGGGTTCGATTCCTCAGCACCACCTAAGCAGAAAAAAGCCGGAAGGGGCGCTGTGGCTCAAGTGGTAGAGTGTTAGCCTTGAGCTGAAGAGCTGAGGGACAGTGCCCAGGCCCAGAGTTCAGGCCCCATGACCGGACCCCCACACACAAAAAAAAGAAAGAAAGAGAGAGAGGGAGACCTAAAGTAAAATTACATTCGTTCATTAAGCAAACAAAGCTGTTCACTGGTGTTTAAAGAACTATATTGTAGTTGATTACAGCAATTGGATGAGTGTATCCAGGGAAAGACACTCGATTACCACATTTTTAGGAAGAATGCTTGTTTAGAAACAAGTGTTTCCAATGCAATAGTAATTTGGAAGTAAGGCATACTACTCAGGATGCTGAAATCTGGAGGATTATAGTTGGAAGCCAGCCAGGGAGAAAAGTATATGAGACTCCAACTCCAAAATAACCAAGTCAAAAGCAGGTTGGAAGCATGGCTCAAGTGGTAGAGCAGCAGCTATGCAAGTTCAAGACCCTGAGTTTAAACCCCAGTACTAGTGGGAAAAAAAGGCAAGGTGAAATTATAAACTTTTAGAGAGTGGTTGAAGTTTTCTTTATTACTCTAGGAATGAGAAAACTTTTTAAACAAGATTCAAATAGTATGAACTCATAAAAGGAAT
>NW_027205917.1:0-10810 GCF_024711535.1 Dipodomys merriami | reverse complement strand
AATTCATTCCTAGGGAACAGGCTTGACTTTCTGGTCTTCAAGCATGGTGAGCTTCCCCTTCTCCAACAGTGCAACAGAGTTACCTGGACCCTCTGTTCAAATTCTAGGCCTTGAAGACAAAAATATGCCACATATTCTAAGCCAGGGAGCTTCATTAGCATTTTTAATATGTTTTTAAGTTCATTTCACTTTTATTTGATACATTTTGATTTTATAACATGAGTTTTTCAGAAAAGGTATTTAAACTTTTGCATTTCAGCATAGCACATTGGTGTTTCTATTTTGACCATCTGCCATGAAGAGTGAGAATGAAAATAAGGATGTCATTTCTCCCTAGATGCTCGGGACAGTTAAATTTATTTCTATTTAGTATTATTTCTATAATTATAAAATCTCTGCATTTGTGTAATGTTAGTTTTCCTCAGCTCCTAACATGAAATACACTAGGGGATTCCTGATAGCACAAAAGGTTGGGTTTCTGAATAAAAATTCATTTCTGTGAGGACAGTAGGTAATTGTAAGCATTTTGGGAATAAACTGGATTGTAAAATGAAAAACAACAACATTGGGACTCAGATGTAGCTCAGTAGTGGAGTATTTGCCTAAAGAGCATAAGACTCTGGCAGAAAAGTTTCCTAAAGCTTAGAATGTTAGAATTTTATGATCTGTATGAACAAACTTTTTGTTTTTTGGTCGTGGGCCTGAACTCAGGGGTTATCCCTGTACTCTTCAGCTCAATGCGAGCAATCTACTGCTTGAGTCACAGTGCTACTTCCGGTTTTCTAGTGGTTTATTGGAGATAAGAGTCTCACGGACTTTCCTGTCCAGGCTGGCTTTGAACTGCCATCATCAGATCTCACCCTCCCGAGTAGCTAAGATTATAGGCATGAGCCACCTGTGCCAGGCACGTGAACAAACTTCTTAAAGATGGATTCTGAGAAAAGAAACTTGGAATACAATTTTAGTATAAATAACTTATGATGCCATGGTTAAGGCACTAATTCAGAAGTATTTATTCATTTGCTGGTTTCTTAGTTTATTTAAAGGTATATTATATATATGCATTATTAATATGTATACATATATATTATTAAAAACAGATTTGAAGTGTACGTAAGAGCATATGTGCTCATGTAAAGTTATACAACTGCACAAGCTTCATTATTTTTTTTCCAGGTTGGTTGGTATCATAAATTAGGTGGGATTTTTGTACTGCTGTTTTGTTCTCTGTTTTTGGAAGATTTCTCTGCCCCACCGTCCCTGCACTTGAACTCAGCTTGCTCTTTCTTGGCTTGGTAGTTCATAGCTCATTTTCTACCACTTCAACCCATACCTGTAGCCGGGCTTTGTTCCAGTTAATAGGAGATGATTTCTCTCAGGCGTTTTTGCCTTCATTGGCTTTGAAATTTCATCTTCCAGTTCTCAGCCTCCTGAGTAGCTAGGATTACAGATGTGAGCCATTGGTGTGCCTAGGGATAAATTAGAATTTGGTTGGTGTATTCTTTCTGTTTTTCTAAGCAGGGGATCATGGATCATCTACTATAGAATTTCTGTGAGTGTCCTGGGTCTGAAGTAAGTTATAATATACATATGCAAATCTGTATAGTTCTCATAAGATGTAATGAACTTAATACGTGTTATAAGTGTAGTAATAGTCAATAAATATAATGAATGAATAATACAAAAATAAATACCCTCAAAGCAATATGCAGTAAACATGAGTATGTAGATATTCATCATTTTTTCAAATGTGGATGAATATTACTTAACAGTGCTGGGGATTGAATTCAGGCCTAGGGAACAGGCCTGAATTGCTTGTATTCAAAGAAGTGAGTTTCTCCATCCTCCACAGTGCATTGGAGTTTCCCAGACTCCAAGTTCAAATCCCAGGCCCGGAAGAAAATAAATGAGCATGAATTCCAAGCCAGGGCAATCCATTAGTATTTTTAAGATTTAAAAAAAATTTAAATTTATTTTATTTTTTATATATTTTATTTCAATTTTATTTATTTATTTATTTATTTATTTATTTATTTATTTATTTATTTAGTCAAGCACGGGGCTTGAACTCAGGTTGTAGCAACTCTGCCTCAGCCTCCATCATCCTAAGCTGGGATGGTGCAGCTTCTGGGCCCACAGCCATTCCTGGGATCCTAGGTCTCAGGGGCTGACAGTATAACAAATTGAAAACGGCAACAAAAATTTGCCGCGACCTGAAGTCTGTCAACGGTTTCTTGGTTTTCCTTCCTTGCATGGTGACCAACCCAGATCCAATGACACGGCTGCAACCTGTAGATCAGCGGACATTTCTGAAGGCTGGCAGGCTGGCAGCGAAGCCATAGGACAATCTGGACACCTAGGCCATGAGTTTGAATCCTGGTCATGCCACTTACAAAGGGCGGGAGAGCCCAGGAAACTATTGCCTGTCCATAGGAACACCAGAGGAATGTGATCAATGTCATAGTTGGATGAGTAGTTTGTCAATCAGTCTAACATAAAATTAAACCCAGTATTCAAAAGATGTGGATTGATTATCATTCATAGTTTATTATGCATTAAAAGAATACGTGTGTGTGTGTGTGTGTGTGTGTGTGTGTGTGTGTGTGTGTGTGTGTGTGTGTGTGTGTGTTTTGTCAGTAGTGGGTCCTGAATTCTGGGCCTGGGCACTCTCTCTCTGCTTTTCAACTCAGGGCTAGTGCTGTAACATTTGAGACACAGCACCATTCCCGGCTTTTTCTGATCATGTTGTGCTGGGGAATTGAACCTGGGGCTCATGCATGCAAGACAAGCGCTCTCCCAGTGAGCCACCTTTCCAGCCCCTAAAAGAATACTATTGCTTAAATAGTTCTCACTACATACCTGTGAATCACTAGGAAGGTAGTATATGTCATTGAATATAAGAAAGACATCACTTGCAGTATCTACATTTCTAAATATATATTTATTTGTATACTACCATCTTCATAGAAAGGTTTTGATATTTTGGCCAAACCTGTGTCTCCATCCCAGGTCCTGGGATCCAGCTGGCATCTGAATGTGCTAGAGGCTGTTGTGCTGACACTCACCCATTCATGAGTTGGGCCTTCTAGGTCCTGAGTTCAGGCCCCAGCATTGCCAAAAATGTCTTCTTGGAGTAAGATTCCAAGTGTGATACCTGTTTTCCTTTTCTGTGCAAGTGCTGGGTGTCAGGTATGATGTATATAATATGTCTGAAAAGCTACATGCTATGGAATAGATTTGAACGAATGTAATAAAGGTTATAAGAGTACTCACAGTCAGTCCATAAATAAATGGTAAATAAACAAATAAATAATAAAATATCATGAATCATTCCAACAAACACGATATAAACTGAATGTATGGATGTAAGTATAAATCATATAATAAACATATCTATATATGTTATGTTCTCCAGGGCTGGGGCTTGAATTCAGATCTAGTTAACAGGTTTGAATTGCTTGTCTTCAAGGAAGGAGGGCTTCCCTTTCCTCACCCTCCCCCCCGCAATGCATCAAAGTTACCCAGATACCAATGTGACATCCCTGGCCTGGCAGATAACAAAATGTCATGAAAGCCAAGAGAGGGAGCTTCAGTAGTATTGTTAATTAATTAATTTATTGCTAAGCACGGGGCTTGAACTCAGGTGGTGGCAACTCTGCCTCAGTTTTCATCACCTTATGCTGGGATGGTGCAGCCTCTGGACCCACAGCCATCCTGGGGGGCTGACAGGCAAACAAAATGAAAACACCACCCAAAAAAGCCGCAAACCACAGAAGGTCAGCAGTTTCTGTTTTTGTTCCTTGCACCGTGACCATCCTGGGTCTGAATGACGTGGCTGCAACCTGTAGGTCACCTGGCATTGCTGAAGTCTGGCAGGCTGTCAATGAAGCCATAGGCCAACCTAGACACTAGTCCCTGAGTTCTAATCCTGATCATATCACTTAAAAGGGCCTGGAGAGCCTAAGAAACTATTTCCTGTCCATAAGAACACCAGAGAAATGTGATTAATGCCATGGTTGGATGAATAGTCCCTCAATGAGTCTAGCATAAAATTAGACCCAATAATCCAGGACACAGATTGATTTTAATTCATAGTTTATTATGCATTAAAAGAATGCTATTGGGGGCTGGGAAGGTGGCTCAGTGGTAGAGTGCTAGCCTTGAGTGATGAGCTGAGGGACAGTGCCCAGGCCCAGATTTTAGGCCCCACGTCCAGACCCAAAGGAAAAAAGAATACTATTGATTAAATGGAATCCCCACTGAATACATGAGAATTAGTAGGAACGTAGTATATGTCATTGAATACTAAATAGACAGCTCTGGTAGTACCTAAATACCTAAATTTATATTTATTTATATACCACCATCATCATAGAAAGTTACTGCTATTTTGTCCAAACCTGGGGCTTGATCCTAGGTTCTGGGATCCACTTGTCAGCTGAATGGGCTAGAGGCTGCGGTGCTGACACTCACCCATTCATGGATTGGGCCTCTCCGGCCTTCAGATCAGGTCCCATCATTGTCAAAATTTACTACCTGATGTAAGATTTCAAGTGTGACACCTGTTTTCCTTTTCTGTGCAAGTTCATAATATGTCTGCAAAGTTACATGCTATGTAATAGATGAGAATAAATGTAATAAATGTTTTAGGTGCACTTACAGTTCATAAAATAAATGCTAAATAAACAAATCAATAATAAAACATAATGAATCACTCCAACAAACACAATATAGAGTGAATATATAGATGTAAGTATAAATTGTATATTTAATATGTCTATAAATTTTATGAGGGGTTGAATTCAGGCCTAGGGAAGAGTTTAGTTCATGCACGATTCTCATAGGAAATGATAGGCAAGACATATGGCACAACGATTATTTTTATTTAAGAGTTCATGAAGTGTGACAATAAGAATCACATTCAGGAACTGGAGACAATGGGAAAGATCCAAGAATCAGTACTCACATGTTAGATAGGATTCCAACACAGCCCGCCACATCTCCTACTCTATCCAAATAGGTATTTATTAGCATACTAGCTTCAGCTTGTGAATGGATGAATATTGTGCCACCGGGGATCGATCTCAGGTCCCGGGTACAACCTATCTCTTTTGTTGCTCACAGGCCAGTATCCTCACCTAGACCCTTTTGCCAATTGGGCCTGCTAAGCTCTGAGTTCAAAACCCAATACTGCCAAAAGATGAAATCTGATGTGAGAAGCCCATCGATCCACCTGTTTTCCTGTCCTGTGAAAGTCGTAGGTCTCAGGGAGGATGGAGAATTTTATATAGGCAACTCTATAGTCATAGGAAAAGGTTGTCATCTGTGTCGGCACAGTTATGTCTGTAATCATACTCAATAAAACACAAAATGCATCCATGACTAAGACACACAATAAAAAGAGTAACTATGTAATTAGACATCCTATGTGTAAAATATGTGGGTATATTATTTTTGCCAGTGCTGGGGCTTCAAATCAGACCCTGCAACCTGGCCTGATATTGTAGTCTTCAAGGATGGTGAGCTTCCCTTTCCCCCACAGTGCTATAGATTTACCCAGACTTGAGTTAGAATCCCAGCTGTGGCAGAAAAATGGTGTGAGTTCTGATCCAGGGTGCTTTATTTATATTATTATTATTATTATTATTATTATTATTATTATTACCAAGGAAAGGATTTCAAGTTTGTGGAAACTCTGCTTCAGCTTCAATCATCTTAGGTTGGTGGGCTGCCATTGGCCCATAGCCGATCCTGGGATCCTAAGCCTTGAAGTCTTGCAGGAAAACACAGAGAGAGAGAGAGAGAGAGAGAGAGAGAGAGAGAGAGAGAGAGAGAGAGAGAGAGAGAGAGAGAGAGAGAGAGAGAGAGAGAGAGAGAGAGAGAGAGAGAGAGAGAGAGAGAGAGAGAGAGAGAGAGAGAGAGAGAGAGAGAGAGGAGGGAGAGAAAAAAAGCCAAGGGATGGATTTTTTTTACATTTTGTTTCTTTCCATGGTGAACATCCTGGGTCTTAATGACATGTCTACAAAGGGTTCTTCACCTTGCATTGGTGAAAGCTAGCGGGATATCGGGGAAGCCATAGGACCATGCAGCAATGTAGGCCCTGAGTTCGAGTCCTGGTCCTGACACCTACCAATGGGGGAAATCCCAAGGGACTCGTTCCTGTGCATGGAAATACCAATGGAATGTGAGCAAACTCATGATTGAATGAGAAGTTTCTGCGTGAATCAGTCTAGTCTAAAATTAGATGCACTGATCCTAGCACCCTGATTGATCTTAATGAATAGTTTATTAAGCATGAAAAGAATCCTATTCCTTCAATGGAGGCACGGTAACTACCTAAGAGTTGGTAGGAATGTAGTTGATAGATAGATGTCTCTGGCACTCTATACATACATACATATATATATATATATATATATATATATATATATATATATATATATATGTATAGGTATACTACCACCTGCCTATCCATGTATGGCTATTTTGTCCACCCCTGTGGCTCAATCTCAGGGTCTGCGAACTGCCTGGCAGCTTCCTGGGCTAGAATTTGCTCTGCTGACACACCCATTCATGAATTGGGTCTGCTAGGCCCTGAGTCCAGGTCCCAGCACTGCCAACAATTGGATCGTGGAGTAAGAAGCCTAGTGTGACACCTGTTTTCCTTTTCTCTGAGAGTCCTGGGTGTAAGAACTACCTTCAACTTATGAAGGGATGACTGCTGTGTGCCATCCCCCACCACCTACGGGCTCCATCTCAAGTCCTGGGAAAGGCCTTCCTCAATAGTGGCTCACAGGCTGGTGTGCTCACATGGACCCATTTGTCACTTGGGTCTGCTAGGCCCCGAATTCAGATCCCAGCAGTGCCAAAATTGACGCTGATGTCAGAAGCCAATCATTGCACTTGTTTTCCTTTCCTGTGCAAGTCCTGAGTCTCAGCTAGGATGGAGAATGCATGGGTCACCCTGTGGCCATGGGAATAGGTTGTTATCCATGTCAGCTCAGTTATACTTGTCATCATATACTCAAGAAAATACACAATACATCCATGAATAGCATACAAAGTAGAATAATTACACTAAATGCACAATGCAGTCCACACACAGATGTGAATATATATCCCATGTTTAAGTGATCCATTCAGGACTATTGTGGCCTCCCTGGGGTTTGATCTCTGTTCCTGGGAAAGGCCCAGCTACTTAGTGGCTCACAGGCTGGTGTGTTCACCATGACCCATTCACCAATTCGGCTTGCTAGGCCTTGAGTTCAAATCCCAGCACTGCCAAAAGATTCACCTTGATGTGAGAAGCCAGTCATTGCACCTATTTTCCTGTGTTGTGCAAGTACTGGGTCTCAGCTAGGATAGAGAACACATAGGCAACTCTATACTCATGGGAATAGGTTATCCAAGTCAAAACATTTATATCTGTCAACCAATACTCAAGAAAATATGCAATACATCAATGAATAAGACACAAAATAAAGAGAATGACTACACCAAATTCAAGATGCTGCCCACCCATGTATGTTAATATAGATCCTCTCTTTAAATGATGAATTTATGACTATTTTGGCCCTCACCAGGGCTTCATGTCAGGTTTTGGGAATGGCCTAGCTCCTTAGTTCCTCACAGGTTGGTGTGTTCACCATGACCCATTCTGACCCACTCAACAATTGGGCCTGCTAGGCCTTGAGTTCAAATCCCAGCACTGCCAAAAGATTCACCTTGATGTGAGAAGCCAATTGATCCACCTGTTTTCCTGTCCCATAAAAGTCATGGGTCTCAACGAGGATGGAGAATTCTATATAGACAACTCTATAGTCATGGGAATAAGTTGTCATCCACATTAACACAGCTATATCTATCACCATACTCAATAAAATACACAATACATCCATGAATAAGAAACAAAATAAAAAGAATAACTACACTGAATGCAAGATGCATATCACACCTGTAGGTAAAGAGAGATCCTAAGTTTAAAAAAGGTGGGCTTGTTATTTTGTCCAGTGCTGGTGCTTCAAATCACGCCTTGGACCAGGCCTGACATTCTAGTCTTCAAGAATGGTGAGCTTCCCCTTCCCCCAAAGTGCAACAGAGCTACTCAGACTCCAGTTCAAATCCCACCACTGACAAAAGATTCATTCTGTTGTCAGAAGCCAGTCGTTGAACATGTTTTCCTCTCCTGTGAAAGTCCTGAGCTTCCACTAGGATGTAGAATGCATAGGCAACTCTATAACCATTGGAACAGGTTGTCATCCATGTCAGCACAGTTATACCTGTCACCATACTCAGTAAAATACACAATAACTCCATGAATTAGACACAAAATAAGGAGAATACTTGCACCAAATGCAAGATGTTGTCCACACATGTATGTAAATATAGATCCTATATTTAAATTATGAATTTATTACTATTTGGCCCTCCCTGGTACTCGATGTCAGGTCCTGGCAACGGCCTATCTCCTTCGTTGCTCACAGACTGGTGACCCTTGACCCTTTCTCCAATTGGGCCTGTAGGCTCTGAGTTCAATTTCCAACACTGCCAAAAGATGAATCCTGATGTGAGAAGCCCATCGATTCACCTGTTTTCCTGTTCTGTGAAAGTCCTGTGTCTCAGATAGGGTGGAGAATGCATAGGAAACCCTATAGCCATGGTAATAGGTTGTCATCCATGTAAGCACTGTTATATCTGTCACCTTACTCAGTAAATTACACAATAATTCCATAAGACAGACAATAAGGAGAAGTACACCAAACACAAGATGCTGTCCACACATATATGTAAATATAGATCCTATGTTTAAATTATGAATTTATGACTATCGTGGCCCACCCTTGGGATCAATGACAGATCCTGGGAATGGCCTAACTCCTTTGTTGCAAACAGGCTGGTGTGTTCACCTTGAGCTATTTGCCAATTGGTCCTGCTAGGACATGAGTTCAGATCCTAGCACTATCAACAATTGGATCATGGAGTAAGAAGCCAAGTGTGAAACCTTTTTTCCTTTTCTCCGAGAGTCCTGGGTGTCAGACTTGATGGAGAACACATCTACAAATTTAGATCCCATGTAATAGGATGTCATCAATGTAATAAAGGCAATGGGTGTCATCACTGTAAAATCAATGGTAAAAAATTAATAAAACAAAAAGTACAAGGAACAACACATCAAACGTGTATGGACTGAGCATCCATAGGTAAGTACAAATCTTGGCTTTACAATGTATATAAATAGTATGTTTTCCAAAGCTGGAGCTTGAATTTTGCTTAGAGTACAGGCCTGATTTTCTTATCTTCAAGTACAGTGAGCTTCCCCTTCTTCCACAGTGCTGCAGATTTACCCAGACCCTGAGATCAAATCCAAAGCCTGGCAGAATAAATGGGGTGAATTGCAAGCCAGGGAGCTAATTTCTTTTAATTTTTTTTGCTCAGCAGGGGGCTTGAACTCAAATTGTGGCAACTCTGCTTCAGCTTCGATCATCCTATGCTGTGGTACAGCTACTGGACCCACAGCAAGTCCTTGGATCCTAGACCCCTAGGCCTTGTGTGGCAAAAATATACAGAAAAATGAGGTGAGATGGCCTTTTTATATTTTCTTCCTTTGCATGGTGACCCTCTTGTGTCTGAATGACACTGTTGCACAGGGTACTTCACCTTGCATTGCTGAAGGTTGGCAAACTATTGGGGAAGCCATAGGCCCACGTGGCAATGTAGGCCCTGATTTCGAATCCCCATCCTGACACCAATCAATGACAGGAGATACTAAGAGACTCATTCCCATCCATGGGAATAACAAGGTAATCCTATCAATGTCACAATTGAATTAGTTGATTGTGAATGAAGCTCCTATAAAATCAGACCCATCATTTCAGGAGACTGATTTTATTTAATATGTATGAAGCATTAAAAGAATACTATTACATACAGGAATGCAATAATTTCAGATATTGATTGATTTAATTAATATTTTGTTAAGAATGAAAATGACAATAATTACATGGAGGCATAATATATACCCAAGAATTAGTAGGAATGTAGTCTGTATAACTAAATAATATATAGGCATCTCTGGCACTCTATAAAGATATTTATTTATTAGAGTACTACCATCTGCATGTCAGTCTGTTCTTATTTTGTCAACTGCTGTGGCTCTATCTCAGGTACTTGGAACTGCCTGTCAGCTCAATTTGCCACAAGATGGCATGCTGACACTCACCCATTCATAAATTGGGCCTTGCAGGCTGTGATTCAGATGCCAGCATTCCCAAACAATGAATCGTGTAGTAAGAAGCTGATGGTGACACATGTTTTCCTTTTCTGTGAAAGTCTTGGGTGTCAGGAAGGATGTGCAATACATATGCAAATCTATATCCTATGTAATAAATGTAATCACTGTTCTATGTGTCATAATAGTCAATAAAATGAGTAGTCAATACATGAATAAAACAAAAAATAAAATGAATAACTACACTGAATGCAACATATGTATATAAATATAAATCTTATATTTAAAATACACACAAATAGGATGTTTTCTAGTGGTGGGCATCGATTTCAGGCTTAAGGAATAGACCTGAATTTCTTGAATACAAGGAGGCAAGCTTCCCCTTCCCACACAGTACAACAACAGTGTTACCCAGACCATGAGTTCAAAACCCAGTCATGGCAGAAAAAATGGCATCTCCATGCTATGTGATGCTCAATTCTTAGGTATTTCATTTGGGCTCCATTTAATGAATGTGATTGTTTAAATGTTTCATAAAGTATTAATTAAAATCGACCAGTGTCCTATAATATAATTGTGTAT
>NW_027205916.1:0-10830 GCF_024711535.1 Dipodomys merriami | reverse complement strand
TGCTGGCAAACATGATAAATGAGAAGTTTAACAACTTACAAAGGACGCTGTATGAGCATGAAAAAGAGAGAGAGGAGGCATCTGAAAAGCTTATACAGGAATATCATAAGCGTGAGGAAGCCACTCAAAAACTGATACAGGATTTGTGTGAACAACTCAAGAATACTCAAAGAGAAAGGGAGGAATGGTGTGAGCAGGCTGAGAACACTCAAAGAGAACTGCAGGAATCCCATGAACGGGAGGAAAGAGAACTACAGGAATCCCACAAACGGGAGGAAGCTAATCAAAGAGTAATACAGGAAAAGAGAGACCAGGTAGAGAATACACAAAGATCACTAAAGGCATTCATAGAATCCATTAACATAGAGCTGAAGGCAGTCAGGGAGACCACAAAGGGAATGCTGAAAGGAACCCAACAGAAGGAATGGGAGTCCAAAGAAACCATAACCAATCAACTAAGTGATTTGAAAACAAACACTGAACACCAAATTAAGGAAGTAAAGAAATTCATACAAGACCTAAAACAAAGTTTCAACAAAGAAATTGAAGCCATTAAAGCTGACCAAGTAGAAGGAAAAGAGATAAAAAAACAAAGTAGAGAGTCTTGACAGCAGGTTAGACCATGCAGAAGATCAAATCTCAGGGATTGAAGACAGCCTAGATATTATAGAGAAAGAACATACAAACATCCAAGACAAGTCCAAGAAATATGAGAGGTCTATCCAACACCTGGAAGACACCATCAGAAGGCCTAATCTAAGGATAATGGGTGTAGAGGAGCACGTAGAAACAGAAGTTAATGTTTAACAGGATCCTAGCAGAGAACTTCCCAAACATACAAAAAGATAGGCCTATTCAGATACAAGAAGCTTTTAGAACCCCAAATAAACCAGAACAGAATAGGACATCCCACCGTCACATTATAATCCACACAGGATCAACTCAGACCAAGGAAAAGATCCTTAAAGCTGACAAGGAGCAAAGATTAATGACCTATAAAGGAAAACCAATTAGAATCACCTCAGATTTCTCAGCAGAGACAATCAAAGCAAGAAGAGCCTGGAATGATATATGCCATACCCTAAAAACAAACAACTATCAACCAAGAATACTGTACCCAGCTGAACTCTCCTTCATAACTGAAGGTCAAATAAAAACCTTCCATAGCAAAGAAAAATTGAAACAATACATCTCCACCAAACCAGCCATACAAAAGATTCTTAAAGATGTCCTACACATAGAAAACCAACAAACCGCAATAAAGGCCAAGAAACTGCACCCAAACTGAGAATCCAAGAACCATAGGAAGAACCCAGTTTTTGCAGCCCCCAAGAAGGTGGATAACATGGCAAGAACTCCCAAATACCTCTCAGTCTTATCTCTTAACGTTAACGGACTGAACTCTCCAATTAAGCAACATAGACTGTCTAGTTGGATTAAAAAACAAGACCCTTCTATCTGCTGCCTGCAGGAGTCACATCTTGCCCATAAAAACAAACACATTTTCAAGGTTAAAGGCTGGAACAAAATCTACCAACCAAACGGCCCTCATAAACAGGCGGGAGTTGCAATCCTAATATCAGATAAAATAGACTTCAAATTAAAATTCGTGAGAAGAGATAAAGAAGGTCGCTACATACTAATTAAAGGATCTCTCCTTCAGGAGGATATTACAATTCTAAATATCTATTCGCCAAACAATGGAGCAACCAAATTTATCAAAGAAACACTACTTTCCCTCAAATCCCATATAGATCCAAAGACATTAATTTTTGGGGATTTTAACACACACTCTCCCCACTAGATAGATCAAATCGGCAAAAGCTCAACAGAGAAAACGCAGATCTAAAGAGCAGCATAGATCAACTAGTCTTAACAGAAATCTACCGAATATTTTACCCAGCAGCATCAGAATACACGTTTTTCTCAGCAGCACATGGAACAATTTCTAAAATAGACCATATTTTAGGCCACAAAGCAAACTTGTCTAAGTTCAGAAACATTGAAGTTATACCTTGCATTCTCTCTGAGGACAAGAGAATAAAATTAGAACTCAACACCAAAAGCGACCAAAGAAAGTCTGGTATCACATGGAGGCTGAACAACACACTGCTGAATCATGAGTGGGTCATGGAAGAGATTAGAAAGGAAATTCAAATGTTCATGCTATTCAACAAAAATGAACACACAAATTACCAGCTCCTCTGGGACACAGCAAAGGCAGTACTCAGAGGCAAGTTTATAGCTCTGAGCTCCTACACCAAGAAATTGGAGAGATCGGAAACCAACAATATAATGACACATCTAAACCTCTTTGGAAAAGAGCAGCAAGATGAACCCCAATCCAGTAGACAGAAAGAAATAATCAAAAATAAATCAGAATTAAATGAATTAGAACCCAAAAAAACTATAGAAAGGATCAACAAAACAAAGAGTTGGTTCTTCGAAAAACTTAACAAAATGGACAGACCCTTAGCAAATCTTATCAGAAAAAGAAAAGAACACACCCAAATTAATGAACTCAGAGATTAGAATGGAAAAATCAACACGGAAACGACCAAGATTCAGAACATTACAAGGGAATACTTCTCAAAATTTTATGCTAATAAGTTTGAGAACTTGACAGAAATCTACCTTTTCCTAGCAAATATTGACAGGCCAAAACTAAAAGAAGATGAGTTATACTATCTTAACAGGCCCATATCTAGCCCTGAAATAGAAAAAGCAATAAGAGACCTCCCAGCTAAGAAATGTTCAGGACCACATGGTTTTACAGCGGAATTTTACAAGGCCTTCAAAGCAGAGCTCACACCAATACTCCTCCAACTTTTCAATGAAATTGAAAGAGAAAGCTCACTACTGAACACATTCTATGAAGCCATCATAACCCTCATCCCAAAACCAGGCAGGGACTCATCAAAGAAAGAGAACTATAGACCCATTTCTTTGATGAATATTGATGCAAAACTTCTCAACAAAATTTTGGCGAATTGACTTGAACAATTCATCCAAAAAATCATACACCACGATCAAAGAGGATTCATTTCAGGGATGCACATCTGGTTCAATATACACAAATCAATTAATATTATTCATCACATAAACAGGAGCAAGGATAAGAACCACATGGTTATCTCAATAGATGCAGAAAAAGCATTCGACAAGATCCAACACCCCTTCATGATGAAGGTTTTGGAAAAATTAGGAATCCATGGAACAGTCCTCAATACAATAAAGGCTGTATATGACAAACCTACAGCCAGCATTATACTCAATGGTGAAAAACTAAAGCCATTTCCTCTTAATTCAGGAACAAGACAAGGATGCCCACTCTCTCCACTTCACTTCAATCTAGTATTAGAATGCCTAGCTACAGCAATAAGACAAGATGCAGACATAAAGGGGATACAAATAGGGAAAGAAGAAATAAAACTCTCCCTCTTTGCAGATGACATGATCTTGTATTTAAAGAATCCCATAGACTACACTACCAAATTAGTCAAGCTGATTCAAAACTTTGGCAAAGTAGCAGGTTACAAAATTAACCCCCCCCAAATCAATGGCTTTTCTATATGCCAACAATGAGAACAGTGTGGCTGAAATTAGGAAAGCAACTCCATTTGTAATAGCCCCACAAAAAATAAAATACCTAGGAATTAACTTAACTAAAGAAGTGAAGGACTTTTATGATGAAAACTCTAAAATCTTGAAAAAGGAAATCAACTCAGAACCAAGAAAATGGCAAAACCTCCCATGCTCCTGGATTGGCAAGATTAACATCGTGAAAATGGCAATATTTCCCAAGGCTATCTACAATTTCAACGCAATACCTATCAAAATTCCAAACTCATTTTTCAAGGAAATAGAAGAGGCAATCCAAAAATTCATATGGAACAATAAAAGACCCGAATAGCAAAAACGCTCCTCAATGGAAAGAACACTGCTGGAGGAATATCAATACCAAATTTCAAACTCTACTATAAAGCCATAGTAATCAAAACAGCTTGGTATTGGCATAAGAACAGACCTCAGGACCAATGGAATAGAATTGAAAACCCAGAAATGAACCTACAGACCTATAGCCATCTAATCTTCGATAAGGGAGCTAAAACAATAGAATGGAACAAGGACAGCCTCTTCAGTAAATGCTGCTGGCAAAACTGGTTAACTACTTGTAGAAAACTAAAGCTAGATCCTTATATATCACCCTGCACCAGAATCAACTCCAGATGGATCAAAGACCTTGAACTCAAAGCAGACACTCTGAAAACATTACAGGATGGAATAGGAGAAACCCTAGGTCTCCTTGGCTCAGGCCGAAATTTTTTGAATAGAGACCCGGAAACACAACAAATCAAAGAAAGGTTGGACAAATGGGATTGCATAAAGTTGCAGAGCTTCTGCATGGCAAAGGACATAGTTAGCAAGATCAATAGAAAGCCCACCGATTGGGAGAAGATCTTTACTAGCCATACAACGGACAAGGGTCTCATATCTAAAATATACTTGCACCTCTAAAAATTAAACCACCCAACAACAAATCCTCAAAGAAACAACTGCCCAATAAATAAGTGGGTGAAAGACTTAAAGAGAAACTTCTGTGAAGAAGAAAGAAGGATGGCCAATAGACACATGAAGAAATATTCAACATCCCTAGCTATAAAAGAAATGCAAATCCAAACAACATTGAGATATCACCTCACCCCAGTTAGAACGACAAGAATCAAGAACTCTAACAACAGATGCTGGAGGGGATGTGGACAGAAAGGAACCTTACTTCATTGTTGGTGGGAATGTAAACTTGTTCAACCACTTTGGAAAGCTGCATGGAGGTTCCTCAAAAGACTTCACATAGAACTCCCCTATGACCCAGCAATCCCACTTTTGGGCATTTACCCAAATGTTTACAAACAAGACCACAGTAAAGCTACCAGCACAACAATGATTATTGTAGCATTATTTACCATAGCTAAGATATGGAACGAACCCAGATTCCCCTCAGTAGATGAATGGATGAAGAAAATGTGGTATATATACACAATGGAATTCTATGCCTCCATCAGAAAGAACGACATTGCCCCATTTGTTAGGAAATGGAAAAAATTATATTAAGTGAAGTATGCCAGGCCCAAAGAAACATAGGTCCCATGGTTTCCCTTATCTGCAATATCTAGTATATGTATGAGTCAAGTGGAAAAGGTCATATAATGTGATGTCAGGGAAATGAACCCATATATATGTATTTTAATGTTTTTCTCTTTTAAGCATGTGTTTCTAACGCATTTATAAGATTATCTCTTTGTTGCTTTGTATGTCCCTCCCCCACAGTATAACCCCTGCTTTCACTATATTTGATGTCAGTATAACTTGTGGAGGAGATGGAGAAAAACCAGTTGTTTAAGGATACAGGTGGACCTGTTGCAACAATGAGAAGAACCAGTTGTCATGTCCAAAACGAGCTTTACAACGTCAGTGCGGGGGGGGGGGGAGGATGGGGAAGGTGAAGGATTGGGATTGGGGTGGAGGGGGGAGGCTGGGAAGGGATGTGAAGGGTAAACAAAGGAGGAGGCTGCAATGCTTGGTAAGAAATGTACGCATTATCCTGCCCATGTAATTGTAGCCCCTCTGTACAGTATGTTCACAAATAAAATTAAATTAAATTAAAAAAAAATAAGTTCTAGAAAGCCAAATTGCATTTGATATGATAAGGTTGTGAGACAACCATATTTTGAAAATATTTTTGAGACTGGTGACGTGTCATTTCTACTACCAGAAAAGTTCAAAGAAAAATTGTATTTTTTAGTTTGCTATGAATTATTCCAACTTGGAAAAGTTTTGCGTAGACCAAAATTCATTTATGTATTTGTTTATATTCACATGTGCAGTACTGAGATTGAGGTAAATTTAACCTGAAATTTGAGTGAAGCATTCTTAACCTATGTAGATGTTCTTTTAAATTACTTATTACTGGAATTAATTTACCCTTTTACATGTGTAAATTTATATATATGAAAAATTATGTAGAAATAGGTAAATATGTATTGTATATTATCTATTTTTCTTTCTATTCAGTTATCATCTACATACTTGCATATGAACACACACACACACACAAACACACAAATAGCATTGTGAAATATAAGCCCCAAACCTAGATTTTATCAATATTTTCACATGTAAATTTTCAAGTTTCTATTTAATTTATATGTTACCACTCTTCAAAATTTTAAAGGTGTTCTAAAATTCGTTATGAACTTTCTTTTGTCAGGCGCAGTGGTTCATAGCTATAATCCTAGCTGTACTGGAGGCTGAGATTTGGTGATCTTGGTTAGAAGTCAGTCTGGGTGGGAAAATCTGTGAGAATCCTCACTGGCCCAAAAAAGATAGAAGTGTCATTTTGGTTCGTGTGTTTATATTTTAGGATAATATACTGGTTAAATATTGAAGTATGCATCCAGATTTACATATTTTGACAGATTTATGTTTTGTCATTTTATACCCATGCATAATTCAGATTCAAACAAATAAGAAAAAAGTAGTATTTAATATTAGATTTTTTTGTATGTGAAAATCTCATAAATTATTATGTAGAATGCCAAAGAGTGCCTGAAGGTTGGTAACTTCTCACTATTTGGAAACAGAAGCTAGATATCAATGAAGGTTTAATTTCTAAATGTGTAGACAACCCTATTCTGCCTCAAGTAAATTCTCCTTTTTGTTTTCTAAATGAAGTTTATTAAGCTTAGTGGCTAGTGGGTCACACCTGCAGTCCTGACAACTCAGATGGCTAAGATCTGTTCAAAATAAGCTGGAGCAGAAACAGCTATGAAAGTATTATATTCCAAGTAACTACCACTGGAAAGAAAGGAAGAAAGGAAGAAAGGAAGAAAGGAAGAAAGGAAGAAAGAAAGAAAGAAAGAAAGAAAGAAAGAAAGAAAGAAAGAAAGAAAGAAAGAAAGAAAGAAAGAAAGAAAGAAAGAAAGAAAGAAAGAAAGAAAGATAGAGAGAGAAAGAAAGAAAGAAAGAAAGAAAGAAAGAAAGAAAGAGAGAAAGAAAGAAAGAAAGAAAGAAAGAAAGAAAGAAAGAAAGAAAGAAAGAAAGAAAGAAAGAAAGAAAGAAAGAAAGAAAGAAAGAAAGAAAGGAAGGAAGGAAGGAAGGAAGGATGAAAGAAAGAAAGGAAGGAAGGAAGGAAGGAAGGAAGGAAGGAAGAAGGAAGAAGGAAATAAGGAAGGAAAATGAAGGAGGGGAGAGAAAAAGAAAGGAAGATATAGAAGAAACAAAGGAAAGAAGGAAGGATAGAATGAAACAAAGAGAAATAGTGAGAGAAAGAACAGAAGAGAAAAGAAAAGGAAAATGAAAAGAAAAGAAAAGAAGCCACAAATGTCTGAAAGATAGGCCCTGAATTCAAGCCTCAGTACTGGAATGAGACAGAGGAGAGAGAGAGAGAGAGAGACAGCGACAGAGAGAGAGACAGAGACAGAGAGAGACAGAGACAGAGACAGAGAGACAGAGACAGAGACAGAGAAAGAGAGAGAGAGGAAAGAGAGGAGAGATAAAGAGGAGAATAGAAAGGAGACAAGAGATAGAGGGGAAGAGAGGAACTTAAAAAATTAAATCCACCAAAAACAAATCTTCAAAGAAACAACTGCCCAATAAATAAGTAGGCTAAAGAATAAAAGAGAAAATTCTCTGAAGAGGAAAGAAGGATGGCCAATAGACACATGAAGATATGTTCAACCTCTGTAGCCATAAAAGAAATGCAAATCAAAACAACATTGAGATGCCACCTCACCCCAGTTAGAATGGTTATAAACAAGAACTCTAATAACAACAGATGCTGGAGGGGATGTGGACAGAAGGAAACCTTATGGCATTGTTGGTGGGAGTGTAAACTTGTTCAACAACTTTGGAAAGTAGTATGGAGGTTCCTCAAAAGACACAACATAGAGCTCCCCTATGACCCGGCAATCCCACTTTTGGGCATTTACCCAAATGTTCACAAACAAGACCACACCAAAGCTACCAGAACGACTATGTTTATTGCAGCATTATTTACCATATCTAAGATATGGAACCAATCCAGATTCCCCTCAGTAGATGAATGGATCAAGAAAATGTGGTATATATACACAAGGGAATTCTATGCCTCCATCAGGAAGAATGACATTGCCCCATTTGTTAGGAAATGGAAAGACTTGGAAAAATTTATAAGAAGTGAAGTAAGCCAGGGTCCAAGAAACATAGGTCCCATGGTTTCCCTTATTTGCAATAACTAGTATATGTCTGAGTCAAGCAGAAAAGGTGAGATAAGTTGTTGTGAAGCCATGATTCTGGAGTACCAGAGAAAAGTAATGAACACATTTTAAGTTTTAGCACATTTTTTATATTGTTAAAATACCATACAGAGGGATTACAATTACATGGGCAAGGTAATGAGTACATTTCTTTTTGGGGAGGGGGCTTTATATATTTTTTTTACATTTAAACTGATATATATATTTCCCCTTCCCATCCTCCCCTCTCTGCCTCCTCACCCAATCCTCCCTGCCCCGCCACCAAAATTGTAAAGTTCGCTTTTGACATAACGATTTATACATCTCATTGTTGCAATGGGTCCACCTGTGTCCCTATTTAAACGATTTGTTTTTCCCCTTCCCCTCCACCAATTATACCGACATCAAATACAGTGAAAGCAGGGCTAATACTGTGGGGGAGGGACATATAAAGCAACAAAGAAATAATCCTATAAATGTGTTAGAAACAATCTCATGAAAGAGAAAAAATACATTTGAATACATATCTTAGGATTCATTTCCCTAACATCAACTTATCTGACCTTTTGTGTACATGACATTTCTTCTTAAGCATTATTGCCTCCTTCTTTGTTTCTCCTTCCCATCCCTTCTCATCTCCCCTCCTCTGCCAAATTTGTGAAGTTTAATTTTCTTCATCACATCTTGTACATTTCATTGTTGCAATGGGCCACCTGTAACCTTATTTAAACAATTGTTTTTTTTTTCCTTCCCCTCCACAAATTATACCAACATCAACTATAGTGAAAACAGGGGTTATACCGGGGGGGAGGGACATACAAAGCAACAAAACATCATCTTATTACTATGTTAGAAACTATAGAAAGAAAGAAAAAACATTTGCTTCCTTATCCTGGTGTTCATTTTGCCTAACATCAACATGTCTGACTGTTTCTGTTTGTCTCAGACATATACTAGTAATTGCAAATAAGGGAAACCATGGGACCTATGTTTCTTTGGGGCTGGTTTACTTCACTTAATATATTTTTTTCCAAGTCTTTCCATTTCCTAATAAATGGGGCAATGTCATTCTTTCTGATAGAGGCATAGAATTCCATTGTGTATATATACCACATTTTCTTGACACATTTTAACCCATTTTAAATCCTTTCTCTTATGAGCTGAATTGTGTCTTCAAAGATGAGTTGATTCTCCAATTGTCCATATCTCAGATATTGACTACATTTTTACATTATATTGTATACACTATACACATTGTATATTAAATACATTTATGGGATAGTGTAGGTGAGATGAAAGTAGTTAAGATGAGGTGAGATTGGAATATGATGGGCTTTAAAATTAATGGAATGCACTTTCTTTGTCTCTCTCTTTACCCCTCTCCCTCTCTTCCTTTAGGACTGACATCTTTATCAAAAGAGAAACACAAGGATAAAGGCAGACATAGGTGTACTGCAATTTCAAGCCAAGATATAAACATTGCTAACAGCCACCACAAGCTTTGAGTGAGGAATAATAGGATTCTTTCTTACCGGACTGAATGGGGCACGACATTGACAGCATCTTGACCTTTTACTTCTAACCTGCAGAACTGATTGACAAGTACCTCGGTTATTTTGACCACCTACTTGGTGGTGCCTTGTTACAGCAAGACTAGAAAAGTCAAACAAGCTTTGTGTGATAGGTTACCATTTACATTTTTATAACTGAGTATTCAAGGTTTCAGAAAGGTTAAGTAAATTATTCAACTTTAGTATATTGATAAATAATAGTGCTGTATCATGCCAAATCCAATATTCTTTTCATTGTAAGTATGCCTCATTTAAAAAATAGGTGGCGTAACTTTTATATAACTCATGCAATCTATTGTGATATAATATTCCACACAGTTTCTGAGTGCAATGTTAGATACATATTCTTCTCTCAAAAATAAATAGCTTTAAAGTGTTTTTTCCTAAGAACAAGAGAAAAAATACTGATATTGTCCAGTGTCTTTAATTGGGTAGCATCTTCTGAACTTTGTCAACTTGTCCTTTTTCTGCACTTTGTGACAAACCTTGAAATCAAAGTGAATGTGAAAATTATATCAGACTCTATATGTTGGGAAAATAATAAAAACTACATAATCCAGATACTCAGTTTAAAGGTTGAATACACAAAAGGTACAGAAGACCTCTATAAAAATCAATCATGTATACAGGTAGATGTTAATATGTTGTCTGTTAACTTTAACATCAGGTTCTAGGACATGTTTTATGCATCAGTTTTAGAAACACTCATCAGCTCAGGTTTAGAGTAGATATTGAAACAGTGGTGGGATTGTTCTACTGTGAATAAAGGAAGTCGTAGCATATTTGGAAAGGAAAATAACGAGCGTATCATTTAACAAAACAGTTTTAGGGAACATTTTATTTTACTAATTTCATAGAATTGTACAACCTTTATAGTGAGATTACTTTAGGTTTTCAATGAATGTTATCATGTTTATACAATTTTCAAAGGCATTTGCCTTTGTATGAAAAGTGGCCAATACAGTTATCTATGGCACTATTATAGT